>NC_043013.1:18186517-18279017 GCF_006345805.1 Octopus sinensis
AGAATAGGGGCATTTATATTTACACAGACGTTATATACAGACTACCTAGATATTATACAATATATACGCATACATTTGAAATATCCACAATTATAAACACAGTTCCTATATATATGTATATACACATACACACACCTACATACAGTGTGTGTATATGTAGGTGTGTGTGTTTATATGCTAACCGGTGGGTTTAATTTATTACTCTATAAACAAGTAACTATGTACGTGTTATTAGACAAATTACTGACATATATAATACATATGTAATATCACCTATACTGTATAATATTGCCTGCGTTTGATAGTGTTTATATATATATATATATATTTTCTTAAGGAGAATGAGAGATAAATATATAGGTATAAGCGATAGAGAGATAAATAAATATAAAGATAGAAAGAGAGATAAAAGTGTAGGAAGGCAAAGGAAGCGAATAATCTTTTAATAAACAATAACACTAATCCGGAGATGACAGTAATGAAATATTCTGGCTGCTTTCCACGGTTTAAAATAACAACAACAATCATATTAGAACAATAATTAATTAAGGAATTAATAAATAAGTATCTAAGAATGCCTGTGTACTCACGCAGAATTGCCAACTACATCGTTGCTGTCAGCCAAGACAGACATTTTCTAACTTCTCTCAGGTAATAATATATTGATAATATGGTCCCATATCGTCGCTCGGATTTTGCCAAATTCTCCTCTTTCTGCTGCTGCAACTGTGTAATACAGATTTTTTGGGGCTTCTTCTTCGTTCTTCCTATCCTTCAACCTTCTAATTCTGCTTCTCCTTCCTTCTTCTTCCCCTTCTAGTTCCTCTCTTTCGCTTCTACTTCTTAATTTCCCCGACAAACTTCACCAAGACGTGGCTGCAACTGTCGTTTCTGTTGCAAAACAGGCGCACCACTCACACATTATCTATCTATCGAATTTACACGTGCCGCTCCAAGATGCATATAGACATACACACATCCGTGTATCGATATTTCATATATACATACATATATATGAAACACTAATCTCATACGCTTCTCTCGCTATATTATAATAGCAATAATATAACAATAAACACTAAGTGTTTTCTGTCTGTCTGTCTCTCTCTATCTATATATACTCACACACAATAAACACTAGCAGTTACAATCTCTTCTTGCCTGTCTCTATCTTTCTTCCTCACAACTCCACTGGATATATAAAAAAAAATTTGTTTGCGTCTTCTTTCATTTGAATTAAACACGCTACACTCCTCTCACACGCAACGTCTTCCTCATATCCCCCCCCCACCACCACCATTGATACAGTAACGAAATAAAGTAATAAATTAAAAGATATATATATTTATATAATTGTTAATTATTTTTCGGCCTTTAATTGCAATTTTTAAACGTAGTCCTTAAGCAGAAAAAAAAGTGAATGAAAGTGGGTGGGTGGGGGGAGGGGAACAAAAATAAACAAACACACACATACGGTTATTGCAGGAAGACGAAGCAAGGCAAATCCAGAAAAACAAAAATACCAAAAACCAAGTCTTCGTATAAAACAAAAATAATTAATTATAGTGTTTATAATTATAATAAAAATGTTTTTTTTTAATTTTGCGGTAACCCTGTCCCCTCCTTTTACAGGAATCTTTAGGCAGTGAATGTGATGGGGGTGTTGGTGGAGGGAGGGAGAGAGAGAGAGAGAGAGACTGTAATATTAATAGGAAGATGAGAGGGAAAACGGATAGATAGATAGAAAGACGCAATAGAAAGAGGTGAAAAGGAAAGTGATGAGGAAGAGAAAGAGATTAGAGAGGAGTACGGAGGAGGGAGAAAGAGGGGGAATAAGAAGTAAGCAGGAGGAGAAGGAAGAGAAAGGGAAGAGGGGGTTGAAAAAGGGAGAGTGAGATAGAGGACAGGTGTCGAGAAGAGAAAGACTAAGAGAGAGGAAGGGGAAGATGAAATAGCGTAAGGGAACCCTCTCTCTATCTCAGCTCTTCCCTTTCTCTGCTCCTTACGTTTATAGTAAGAGTGATAGGATGAGAAGATTGAGTGTAGACTTGAGTGTGAGTGGTCAGTGCAGGAGACAACCACTTGCTCTGTTAGTAGTAATAGTAATGAAACTGAGTCGGTTTAGTTGATGGTGAGGTGGGATAGGGGTGGAATTGATGGTAGCAGTTGTGGTGGTGGTGGTGTCGGTGATAGCGAATATAGTGGTGACGGTGGTTTGTTCTGACCCAGTTCTCGCACGGATGGAGATAGATCAGCTAGTGCGTGTCGGAGGCGAAGGAAGAGGAGGAAAGAAGACTACGAGAGAGAGAGAGAGGAAGGAAAATTGGTGAGGAAGAGAAATAAGTGAAAGGAAGAGAACAACAGTAAAGAGAAAGAGAGTGAGTGAAGAGAAATAAGGAATAAGACAGAGGGGGAGGAAATAAAGAATCAATGGGGAAAAAGGGAAACAGAAAAAGAGAGAGAGAGAGAGAGAGAGAGAGAGGATGGAACATGAGGAGAAAAGAACAAGTGGGAGAAAGATAGAAAGAATAGGGAAGAAGGGGAGGAGAAAGATATAGGAGAGGGTGAAAAGAGGAGAGAAAAAAAGACTGAATGAAAGGAGTAAGGGAAGATAAGGAAGGAACAAGAGAGAAAGAAGAGAAAAAACAACGAAGAAAATGGGAGGAAAAGGGTAAGAGAGAAGGAAGAAAAAGAAGAGTAAGAACGATGAAGTGGGAGGAGGAGGAGGAGTAAAAGGTGTGTTTAGCTCCTGACCAACGCTGACGAAGGTGACCAGATCTTATTTGCGTTTCCTTCACTTTTGAAGACCTGTTTATATCCTTCCTTCACCTTTGGCTGTTATGTCTAGCAGGCGGTACGTGACCACATAAGGTCGTATTTTTGTGTGTGTTTCACAGGTGGGCAGTTGTCATAGTAATTTTAAACAGGAGCGAGTTAGCGCAAGGTTGGGTGACGAGTATATTATAAAGGCGCGAGGAGTTACACACTTACTCAGAAAAAAAAACTATTTTAACTCCATAGTTATGTATTTACGAATGAGTGGATTAGATCTGAAGGATTAAACAATCTCTCTCTCTCTCTCTTTTATATCATAAGACTTTTGTCAGTGTGCATGCGAGAGAAATACTACACGAATTGTGGGTGGTACTTCCTGCTAGAAATAACAGCCAAATCTCTCGCAAGTCATTGTACGCTATTATCCCTATATACACTATATAAGAGAAAAATAAAATAAAGTAAAATAAAACGTGATGGTCACGGCTGGAATATATCTGGTGGATCCAACTAATCTGGTGGATCCAACAATTTGTTTTTATTTAGGCGCAAGGTCGGCAATTTTAAAGGTAGCAGCTTAATCGATACCATCATCAACTCGATTATTTTAACCAATATTGAGTTCCTAAATTAATTACTACATACAGGAGACAGTCGTAAAAGTCTGTTTTGCTTCTATTGTCACCGTAAACAAGACAGACGCCTGCGACTGTCTCATGTATCTATTAATTGATTAATTAATTAATGAACTCAGTGTTGGCTAAAGTATTTGGGTGTACCTATAGTAACTTTTAGTATGAGAATGAAGCACTGCTGACAAGTACTCTATTTTAATCGACTGCAGAAGGACGAAAGACAACAAGGATCTTGGACAAGGTGGGACAATATACGGGGTCATTCATTCTGCAAAGCTGTGACTGGGCAGCAAAGAGAAGGGCAATAAATTTCATTTCTGAAACTGCAGAAAAAGCGACTACTAGATAGTTCTGGATAAAAAAAAAAAAAAAAGGGTGGACCAGTGGTTTGCTGTTACTAGAACGCAAGCTGGGTCAACTGGGTGAGGAAATCTAATGTTGAAAGATCCGAAACTCCATCTCATCCCAGAAACATCACTGATGATGCATCCTGGAGTTTCGCAAGATGTATCTTGAAACAAAACGAAAATAATCGATCGTAGAGTGATGAAAAGCAAAAACTGACTTTCGCGAGATTTCAACACAGGACGAAGAGAACCAGAAGAAATGCCACAAATACACTTTTTTTCCGACGCTCTAACAATTCTGTCAATACATCTGGTAACACGCACTCAGGGAAATTACCGCCAGTTTCACAGAGAAAAATTAAAAAGAAGCGTATTTTTCGGCCTTCAAAATCCTTGAAATGAATTGCTGAAATGTTTTTATTCCTTTCAACAATTGTTTTGGTAAACGGAGTTTATGAATGACTATTTTTCGGAAATGAATATAAAAACTGAAGAGGGAAGTGTAGTGAATATATATATATATATATATATATAATATATATATATATATATATATAATAAAAGGAAAGTTTGACAAATGTTAGAGGTTAAGATATATGTTGTCCGGCATAAATACGTACACACACACACACGCATTCACATATTATAGACATTGGTGTGTGTGTGTGCGTGAAGGAACGTGGATGAATGGTTAGGGTATCCGGCTCACAGTCGTAAGGTCGTCAGTTCGATTACCGACGGCGCGTGATGGCCTTGAGCAAGACATTTTATTTCAGTCCACTCAGCTGGCAAAAATGAGTAGGGCTTGTATTTCAAAAGGTGCGACACGCTCAGTCTCCACGAGAACTACGTTAAGAGTACACTTAGTCTATGGGGTGCTCAGCCACTTTGCACGTTAATTTCACGAGCAGGCTGTTTCGTTGATCGGATCAACTGTAACACTTATCGTCGTATCCAACCAGTTGTGTGTGTGTGTGTGTATACGTGCATACATGTATGTGTGTATATAAATTTGTGTGCGATTTGTTTTCTACTAAACCTTTCAATAACCTGCACTTTGCGCTTTAATACATATATTACATGCGTACACATCCGTGTTTGTTTGCGCGCGTGTATGTGTGTATGTCCGTTATGTATACACATACTACAAACAGATATCGCATAACATTGAATTATGCCACACAGGCATCCCATTTGTCTATCTGTCCGTCTGTCTGTCTCAGTGTGTGTGTGTGTATGTATGTGTGTTAGACTGGTTTATTACAGTATACTGCTGACATATATGACTTTACAATGAGGAAATGCCGTGCAGATTTGAATGTTCTAATTTTTCACCTTGACTTTTTAAAAAAAGCGTTTCAAACAATGGTTAGGCGCAGTGCTACCATTTATACGCGGGCCGCAGAAATAGGGGTGGTGGTGGTAGCAGTCTTCATTTTCCATTTACATGTAAAACCTATCCCAGCATGTGACTTGCACTTTATTTTATCGTCTTTCAGAAATGCGAAGTTGACCTAGGTGGGGTTTGAACTCCTAAACCCAAACATTTAGCATAGTGCCGCCAGATTGATACCGTAAACTTCATATTTAATATATAAAAGTGCATATATGCTTTGAAGGAAAAGGTCAGAAAGTTACGTGACTTTTTCATTTGAAATCTGCTCCAAGAATATTATTGTATAACCTCAAACATTGCAATAACAGACAGTTACCAATAGGAAAAGGTATTCTTTGAAAAAAAAACAACAAAAAAACTTCAAAGGATTCATTTAAAATATGTATATAAACCAACGCAGTATTTTGGAGCATGATTTCTTTCATAAAAATAAAAATCATCATCATCATCATCATCATCATCATCATCATCATCATCATCATCATCATCATCATCATCATCATCATCATCATCATCATCATCATCATCATCATCATCATCATCATCATCATCATCATCATCATCATCATCATCATCATCATCATCATCATCATCATCATCATCATCATCATCATCATCATCATCATCATCATCATCATCATCATCATCATTATTATTATTATTATTATTATTATTATTATTATTATTATTATTATTATTATTACTAGCTGACCCTGTGCCGTCAAAAATGACGGCTAATTGTAGTATTTTATATATAAAAAGGGCGCAGAAAGGTGAGAAAAAAATTAAACAATGCTTCTACTGTATGTGTGTGCATCTTTATACATTCAGTGAACGCGGTTTTCTATACTTTGTCACAGCCCGCTTCCTTCCTCTTTAAGTGTGTCTGCACATATATATATATGTGTGTGTGTGTGTGTGTATATATATATATATATATATATATATATATATATATATAGGTAAATGCACGTGTCTGTAATTCTATTTTCTATGTATCTTTCTAAATAAACATACACAAACATATATACACGCACTCAAATATATAAATATATTTTATACAAACACACACAAGCATTCACATTTCTCCCTTTTACACAAAGTTGAAGCGCTGTTTGATTTTTGTTTCACCGTTGACTTTTCAACAATTCCACTTCCATCAGTGGATCACTCCTTCATTTCTCATTCATAAGTTGTGACGGAGAAATACACAAGAATATTATTATAGTAGAAGATACACGACACTCTCTTTGCTACTTCCTCTCTCTCTCATTGCTATTACTCTCACTACTTCTCCTTCACTGAATTACTATTTTCTCTCTTCTCCCTTCACCAACTGCGTGATTTGGAACAAATATATATATATACACACACACAAATATATAAAAACACTACGCTCATTATTAGATTAGGAGATTAAGACAGCGAGCTGGCAGAGTCGTTAGCATGCTGGACAAAATGCTTAGCAGCATTTCGTCCATCACTTTGTTCTGAGTTCAAATTCTGCAGAGGTTGACTTTGCCTTTCATCCTTTTGGGGTCAATGAATTAACACCCCACGCTGTTCAACACAACTTAGTCAAGGCTAGGACATAAATTGATCACATAGGTCTATTTGATGACAGCTGGCCTGGAGCTAAATGACTTCAATTTTTTTTCTGTTTGACACCACCACAGGGTCCTTCGATGGTAGGTCTAACACCCCACCCTGTTTAATACACCACTATCAGCAGGAGTGTCTTACCTGTAGTTAATATAAAATTTGGAGTTGTGAAGTTTACAACTTTCACTTTTGTAATTAAATTTCTAAATTACATTTGGAATCGGTTTCTGGTTCCTTGGATTGACAGTTTTGTGCTGACCCACTATGCACTTAAAACAAGGAGCAATTGCTTTGTGTTACACCTCACAACAAAACAGAGCACCTGATAGGAAAACGTTAATGGACAACACATCTATACTCTACAGAATCCCTCAAATGATTAATGATGGAGGTAATACTAAATGATTAAAGAAATGATTAATGATGGAGGTAATACTAATAAAATAGCACAATGTTAAAATACACATAGAGACAATTATAAACTAATCACAATTAAAATAAACACCTGGTGGATGGCATTGATCTAACAGTCACACCTTTCAAATTCTGTTGGCAATGCCTACACTGATCATATTGGCCTTAACTACTATAAAGAAGTGGCAGTACGCACCAACATCACTTCATCCAGGTGAGACCACCATGAAGGGTTAAAAAAGCATTGATAATGGATTTGGGAATTTTACTATTACAAATAAGCTACAGGCTATTCATTTTGGAATATCTTTCTTTATAAAGGAGATAAAGCTAGAACACAAGTTTTGCTTTCCATATAACGTTTAATAAAAAAGCTGTTCCCCACATGTGTGTGCGTGTGCGTGCATGTATGTGTGTGTGCATGTGTGTGTGCATGTATGTGTGTGTGCATATATATGTATATCTATCTAGCTATCTATCTGTCTGTATATATATCTATATATCTATATCTACACACACACACACACACATATATATATATACATACATACATATATATATACACATACATACATATATATATAGACATACAATATATATATATACACATATATATATATACACATACATAGATATATATATATATATATACATATATATATATTACACATCATATATATATATATACACATATATATATATATACACATACAATATATATATATATACACATATATATATATATACACATACATATATATATACACGTACATATATACATATATATATATACACATACATATATATATATATATATATATACTACACATATAATATATATATATACACATACATATATATATATACACATACATTATATATACACATACATATATATATATATATATATATTATATATATATATATATATATATATATATATATATATATATATATATATATATATATATGTATGTATTGTGTGTCTGAGGTTTTAAAGTTTCAACTTTCAAACTGGTAATAATGCTGTTAGAATGTGTTGATGTATTATTAGTAATGCAAGGCTGAAGAAAACAGGATTTTCTGTGTGTGTGGTTGAATGGAGGTGAGGTAACCTTTTAGCAAAGACACGTATGATAAAGTTTAACAAATAACATTGTTGTTATAGAGACTAGATTTATCTGGTTTTATTCTAAACAGTCATAAATAGTTAGTTTTATACACACACACACACACAGTGTCCATATACATAAAAGTACATATGTGTGTGTGTGCTTGCATGTGTGACTGTATACATACACATATACACAAACATGGGCTAACATGTATACATACACACACACATCAATCGTCCATATGCCACTGTAGAAAGAGGTTAAATGATATGATGTGATGATTATGATACACACACACACACACACATACATACATACATACATACATACTAGCTGAGTAGCCTGTTGTTGTGAGGTAATTTCTCACAATAGAATGCTTTGGCGGCCTTTTGGAATAACATACCAACTAAGTATTTTGACGGGGGTTTTTGAAACTTTTTTTTTTATCACATGATGATGAGGGGAAGCTTTTTATGAAAAAAGAAATTTTGAAAATTTATTTTTTTTGCACTATACACTTAAAAACAATGGGGTATGCCTTTCTGGTAACAAAAAAAATTTTAAAAAAAATTTTTAAACTTGAAAATTTATGAATTTTTTTCACACCTTCTCCCACTCAGTACCAATTTTGGCCAATATTCTTCTTTTTTTGTACTGCACACTTAAAAATGATAGGAGAAATCTTGAAGGTTAAAAAGACAAAAAATTTGGGAAGTCAACAATCACAATTACAATCTCCACTTCCTTTTATTTTCAAACAGAAAATAAAACAATTTAAAAATAGTGAAATTACAAAAAAATTTCCATTATCCCTGCCCACCCATAAATCCTAAAATTTGAGCTTTTTTTCAAAATTTTTTTGTATCATAATTTTAAAATATGGTCTGTCTGTATCTACAATTTGTTTCTGTTTGTAATTTCAAAATAATTTTCGGACGAAATGGTGTGTAATTTTAAGGGAGATTTAGCTGTTGTTTCTAGCACATCCCAAGACCATCTGGTACCTTCCTTGTTTCTTTGTCACTCTGTCATATATTAATGTTTTTCAATATTTTCTTCCCCATAAACACATTTTATGGAAAGATGATGCAGTGGTCCATTGAGGGGACTTAAGCAACAACAAAAAAAAATTGTAAGTTAAATTTTTAACCCCTGCTCTGCATCAAGCAAGTCTGTGTGTGTGCGTGTGTGTAAGAAAAAAACATATGAGTGTACACATGAATTATATATATATATATATATTCATATGTATACTTTACATTTTGAGAATGGTGATGTAATAGCTTTTATATATATTTCTTTACTACCCACAAGGGGCTAAACACAGAGGGGACAAACAAGGACAGACAAAGGGATTAAGTCGATTACATCGACCCCAGTGCATAACTGGTACTTAATTTATCGGCAAAGGCGGCGAGCTGGCAGAATCGTTAGCATGTCGGGTGAAATGCTTAGCGGTATTTCAGCTGCCGTTACGTTGTGAGTTCAAATTCCGCCGAGGTCGACTTTGCCTTTCATCCTTTCGGGGTCGATAAATTAAGTACCAGTTAAGCACTGGGGTTGATATAATCGACTTAATACCTATGTCTGTCCATGTTTGTCCTCTCTATGTTTAGCCCCTTGTGGGTAATAAAGAAATAGGTACTTAATTTATCGACCCCAGTGCATAACCGGTACTTAATTTATCGACCCCGAAAGGATGAAAGGCAAAGTTGACCTCTGCGGAATTTGAACTCAGAATGTAACGACAGACGAAATACGGCTACGCATTTCGCCTGGCGTGCTAACGTTTCTGCCAGCTCACCACCTTTATGTAATAGCTATTATATAACTAACAAGATTCTGAAACAGCTGCAAACGAACGGAATAAACATCTATTCTCTTAACCTCACTTCTCTCATCCATTCTGTCCACCATTGTTTCTCCTGAATTTTCAGAACGACATGAAAGGCATAGCCTAACCGCAACCATCGTTGTCCTTGTTAGCCGTGCACTTTGCAGAGAGCTTAATGTGAGAACTGTTTGATTCTTTAAATCCCTATAAACTACTACTACCACTACTACTACTAGCACTACTACTACATCCTCCTCCACCTTTAATGTCTGTTTTCCACGCTGGCATGGGTTGGACGATTTTACCAGAGCTGGCAAGCCAGAGAGCTACACCAGGTTCCAGTCAGATTTGGCTCGGTTTCTATGGCTGGGTGCCCTTTCTAATGCCAACCACTTTACAGTGTGTGCTGGGTGCTTTTAACATGGTACTGGCACAAATGCTTTTTATGTGGCACCAGCACAAGACTCTTGCCAGCCAATCCTCATCACCACATATATATATGTGTGTGTGTGTGTGTAAACATCAGGGCCATTACTGATTTGGATCTGCTAGGTCACATCTGCTCCTTTTCTAATCAATTTGATACCAGCTCATCTCTACTCCTAATCACTGTACCGTGTCAGCCATGAAATAAGAGGGAAATATTAGGTTTATTCATCCCCAATCCCCTTCCCGCTATCTTCACTACCCGTATTTTTTTATCGCTTCTGTATCTCTCTAAATCATCATCATCGTCATCATTGTTTAACGTCCGCTTTCCATGATGGCATGGGTTGGATGAATGACTGAGGACTGGTGAACCAGATGGCTGCACCAGGCTCCAGTCTTGATCTGGCTGAGTTTCAACAGCTGGATGCCCTTCCTAACGCCAACCACTCCGAGAGTGTAGTGGGTGCTTTTACGTGCCACCGGCACGGGGCCAGTCAGGCGGTACTGGCAACGACCTCGCTTGAATCTTTTACACATGCCACCGGCACAGGTGCCAGTAAGGTGATGCTGGTAATGAGCTAGGAAATTTAATAGGCATCATCATCATTACCATAATGTGAATGCTGTGTAACAAGTTAGTGACAAAAAAAAATATTATGATGTGAATCAGTGTATATCTTAATTTTTGTTCACTAATTATTTGTTAATTGATAACATGGGTTGTTGATTAGGTTAATATTTCATTGACAACACTATAGTTTTGAATCACAGGCAATGCAAGAATGACACATTGTCAGTCCTTGATGGACAGCAGGAGCATTACCACTACCTCTAACACCACCACCACCGCCGCCGCCACTATCCCAAACAACAACAACAACAACTCTATAGTAAGAAATATGAGACTGTGTAGTCATGGAAATATGGACAGTTTATATAGAGAATAATGTGGCGTATATAAGATGTATGATAATGTATAGCAGTGGAACATGGATAGTGTATATAGAGGACTAAGTGTGATGTATATAAGATGTGAGAGACAGTATAACAGTGAAACATGGACAGGGTATATAGAGGACTATATACGGCAAATATAAGATGTATGATAAGACTCAGTAATGAAACAAGGACAGTGTTTATATAGGAGACTATATGTGGTGTATATAAGATATAAATGGGTATATAGTAATGAAATGAGTAGAGTATATATTAAGGACTATGATGCATAGTGAAACAAGGACAGTGTATATAATAAGGTCAGTATATAATAAGGACAGTGTATATAACAAGTTGCTTTTAGTTTGGTTAAAACCAGCTGAACATGAATGCTGTGAAAGTGTCTGTTGTTGTTTAGGCCGGAGTCATTCATGACCGAGCAAACAAATGATCGAAGCTATCCCCACCATAATAATCTTATCTTTTGTACATCTAGGACTACATTGACCTTCTTTTTAACGGATTTGAGAAATAGCAAATCTTTTTTAAAAACTTTGCTATTTGTATAGGTTCCGTGATGATCACAAAAAAAAAAAAATCTATTGTATTTTCTGGCATAGGAGTGGCTGTGTGGTAAGTAGCTTGCTCACCAACCACATGGTTCTGGGTTCAGTCCCACTATGTGGCACCTTGGGCAAGTGTCTTCTACTATAGCCTCAGGCCGACCAAAGCCTTGTGAGTGGATTTGGTAGACGGAAACTGAAAGAAGCCCGTCGTATATATGTGTATCATCATATATATATATATATATATATATATATACACACACACATACATATAAATATATATATGTATGTGTGTGTATATGTTAATGTGTCTGTGTTTGTCCCCCCCAACATCGCTTGACAACCGATGCTGGTGTGTTTACGTCCCCGTAACTTAGCTGTTCGGCAAATGAGACCAATAGAATAAGTACTAGGCTTGCAAAGAATAAGTCCTGGGGTCGATTTGCTCGACTAAAGGTGGTGCTCCAGCATGGCCACAGTCATATGACTGAAACAAGTTAAAGAGTATAAAAGTTGAATTTTTCAGACCAAAATTTACAGTCAGAAAAGGTAGGTTGACTTGTATATACACTAAGGCAACTTTGGAGGACTAAAAATTCCCTGCAAAATTCAGTAGGATTTAGAAAGATAATGATACTTGAATGTTTCCACTTCATGTTTACACTGTACACTATGTCAACTTCTTATGCTGCAAAATATGGTACTCCTTGGATATATAATTTTAAGGAATGTTGGTCAGAAGTTAGAGAAATTGACAGAGTCACTATATGAGCAGGAGGTATTTCTGTTGGGTCTTTGGTGGATCTTTAATTCAAATAAAGGGTTGATTCTGGGGGAAGAATTGCCTTTAATCGATGGGGGACATATGACTATGGTTGGAGACAAAGTGATGCCTTCGGACATGAAGGATGCGGCGTAGACAGAGGTGATCGAAGGATTCTAGTCGCTTAATATCTTCCACCCTCATCGGCCATGACTTGCTGCTGTAAAGGAGAATCGTTCGCACTAGTGCTTGGTAGATCCGTACTTTGGTGGTGCGTCGGATCTCAGATCTTGACCAGAGTCGTGCATTGGGTTGGTTGAAGGCTTGGCGAGGGAGATCGATTCGTGTTTTAATGTCAGTCTCACCTTGACCTGTAGCTGTAATGATGGTGCCAAGGTATTTGAAACTCTCATTAGCCTCAAATCGCCAGGTCTGGTCAGCGTTTGTGAGAGATGCAGCATTGAGGATAAATGAAGCTAGCTCAACCCACCCCGGGTGAATGCTGACTCAAGACAAGACAAGAAGACTATGGTTGAAGTAAATCAACCATAGTCATACACATATACACCTGAAGTGCATATGTGTATGGGTGTGGAGGGTGCTGTTTACACACGGAACAGGGTTGAGCTGGATATGGAAATGAAACTGAAACTAGGGAAAAGATGATGACTATTACAATGATGCAGGTAGATAATAATAGTGGATGTGATGATGATGATTTGGTGGTTTGGTGGGATGGTGATTGTAATAGCAGGAATGTGATGATGATGATGATAATGGTGATTGTCAAGATGATGATGATGATGGTAATGGTGATAGCGGCAACGGTAGTGGAAAGAACAGTAGTGATGTGATGATAATGCTGCTGATGATGATATTAAATATGATTCTGATGAGACAGAATACAAGAAAATAGATTAAATTAGATTAAAAGACAAAACTACAAAAATTCCTGTAGATTTATAGACATTCAGAAGTCAGACATTGCTTCAGAGAGAAACTATTTCTGTTTAATCTAAATCTTTGTAATGGAGCCATTAGTCTGAGGGTGAAGACGGACAGGAATATAATCTTTTATAATTGCTAATAAATAACAGTAATCTGGATAATCCAGAGAAGATTAGGAAGTCAGCAGCATGAAGTAATCACTGAACAATTGTTGAGACTAATCCGTCAACATGTTGTTTTGTATTGTTTTATTGTGGAATGTTATTTAAAGAAAGGTAGTTTGTGTGTGTGTGTGTGTGCATATATGTGAATGTGTATGTATAGAAATGTGTACATGCACACACACACACACACACACACACACACACATACACACACATGTATTTACTGTGAGTACAGTGGACATGCAAAGACTTGAGAGAAATTAAGCTAGCATGCTCTGCTGGATGTGCAGCATCAGTTATACGTCATGTACGACAAAGTGTAAATGTGGCAAGAGAAATAATTGAATATAAGAGGCTTCAGATGTAGAGTGCAAAAGAGACAACTGTCATGTGATGGTCATGTGGATGAAGGCAGTTGCATAAAGGAGTGCCAATTGCTGAATGTGGATGGAACCTAGGGAAGAAAGAGACCCAACAAGATATGGGACAAACCGGTGAAAAGCGACTTCCAGATTTTGATCCTCACACAGGAGATGACAAAGGACCAAGATGATCAGCGATTACCTGTGCTTGAGAAAACCTATCCAACCAAGCAAAAAGAAGCCCCAGGGGCATGTCATTTATGCCTACATCACTGCACACAATCGACCTTGACAAATCTCTTCCCCCACAACTCATCTTCCTAATGGAACCCCTCCCTCCACCTGTATTCACCACTCATTGCATTCCCCTCTCCTGTCTCCCACTCTCCTTTCAATCTTGCAAACTTACTTGCCCACTCACCCTCTCCAATCCTCTCCACCTCTTCACACGTTTACTTTCCTCTCCTTTTAACTTGAGAGTTTGTCCCAACACATCCTCACCAGCATCTTTTCTCTCTCTCTCTCCCCTTCACTTTCTTTTCTCTGACTGGGGTAGCTATGTACCTCCTCAACTACAAGCACTTGGCACGAAGCCATCTCCCTCAATACTACAACCTCACTTCAGTTGAGGAGTCTTGTCCTGCACGTTACTTGGTAACCTTGCTGGTGCTGGGGCCTTGTAAAAAAGCAACCAGTACACTCTGTAAAGTGGTTGGTATTAGATAGGGCAACTGACCGTAGAAACCATGCCTAAGCAGACAGTAGAGTTTGACACAGTTCCTTGGCTTGCCAGCTCGTCAAGTGTCTTCTACTATAGCCTTGGGCTGACCAAAGCCTTGTGAGTGGATTTGGTAGACGGAAACTGAAAGAAGCCCGTCGTATATATATATATATATATATATATATATATATATGTGTGTGTGTGTCTGTGTTTGTCCCCACAACATCGCTTGACAACCGGTGCTGGTGTGTTTACGTCCCCGTAACTTTGCGGTTCAGCAAAAGATACTGATAGAATAAGTACTAGGCTTACAAAGAATAAGTCCTGGAGTCGATTTGCTCGACTAAAGGTGGTGCTCCAGCATGGCCACAGTCAAATGACTGAAACAAGTAAAAGAGTAAAATGTATTTATTTACACACACACCATTAGTGACATCATATATCATCAGTAGCATGTTTGTCCATACTGACATGAGTTGAACAGGTCATCATAGTCCAAGTCATTTGGTTTCAACAGCTGGATGGCCTCCCTGTTGCCAACCACTTCACAGAGTATATTGGGTTCAGTTTCTCATGACCCAATGCTAGAGTGTTCAGCAATCTAAAATGTGTGCTGAATAGGAGGAAGAGCAAAGCATCAGAAGTGCATGTGTGTGTGTGTGTGTGTATGTATGTGTGTGTATTCATACATATGAATACATATAGCAACAATTATGCGAATCTCTCTATATATATAAGCGGCAAAATGTCTGTCTGTGTGTGTGTCCTTTATACAAATCCACAATTTTTCAGTTAGAGAGCTCGCACTTTCTATGGTCATTCAAAACTGTCCAAGGGTGGTCGTGCACATCTTTACATTTCCCCAGTAACCCCGCAAAGCCATTAAAAAATCAATAGAAGCAACTTTTTTGTGAATTTTCTATCCAAAACCCAATCAAAATGCCCGAAACTTGATACACCAATTGAATGCTAGCTAGCTGTATGTGATTGGTCAGAGGTTTGGACAGTACTCGCGTGTATGTGCACATGCACGCAGCTGTATATGCATGCACTAGCACTATGACCCAACGTTGCCGGGTCATAGTGCTAGTAAACAAATAAAACTGCTTGGGTTTGATATACAAAATATATATATACACATGTACATGTACACAGAAAGAAAGCAAAGACTGAATATTTTCAGATAATGAATAGTCAAGTCTAAATATATAGGTATTGATACATTAACATAGAAAACTTATCCAGCACAAATGACAGAGAAACTTCAAGGAGAGAAGGTATAATGTTACAAGTCTGAGAACTGTTTCTGGGGGCTCAGAGATCCTTCATAATATTGGTAGAAGTAGTTCACCAGAATATGCAACTAGTAATGGAAGCAAATAAACATTGGATGAACCCAGCCTCCATCTTCAGGGTAGGAAAACATTCTGACATTTCAGATCATTGCTTCCCAACCACATGGTTTTGGGTTCAGTACCACTGCATGACACCTTGGGCAAGTGTCTTTTACCATAGCCTGGGCTGACCAAATCCTTATGAGTGGAGTTGGTAAACAGAAACTAAAAGAAGCCCATCAAATATATGTATGTTTGTATATGTGTCATTGTTTAGTTTTATTTCAAAATTTCTTGCCAAGAGAGAAAGAGCCAGTTTCTAACCTAGATCCAAGGCTCCTTCATTGGAATTTCAACATCAGCCACAGGGTATTTTTGTTTGTATGTATATATGTATGTATGTTCAGGTGCAGATTCGTATGTTTTATTTTATGTATGTATACTCATGCATATAGTTGCATATCTAGACATGCTCATGTATATTTAAATGATAAATTTCTGGAAAGTTTTATAGATTTTTACAGTTCCAGTGATGGATTGGATCTGTAGTCTTTGAATTAGCTTTCTCCTTTCTACTTTTTGAGAAGCCTAATTTCTCAAGATTGGTATTTAGGCAGTGTGTTACATATCCCATGGTCCCAATAATTACAGGTATAAATCCGAACTTGTATTCTCTTTTTCACTGATCTTCAGCTTTATGTTAACATCTGCTGGGCAGCTAATTTCCACAACTGTACACAGTTTCTCTTCTCTATTCCAAATCATTATATCAGATCTGTTGTGCTTACATTTTATTGAAGTCTTCACTGGGACATTCCTCAAATACTCTTTTTATTATGAGTACTTTTGGCTTCTACCATACTGTGGGTTCTTATTTCATTGTCCTCAGGGTTTTCCTTCTGATGGATTTCATTATAGAATGTTCTATCTACAACATAATGTCTCATCGGTAGACAATACTATAATGATATATTTGGACAATTGCTTATGACGTGGGCGATATCTTTGGTGTTAACTCCACAAAGTCTGCATCGGTTGTCACATTTTACAGATTTTCCTGCATTTCTATCCTTTTTGTGCATCAGGTATTTGGTTGATATTTCCTGTTCCTGGATTGCAAACGCATACCTTTCAAAGTGGGAGGTAGTAATCCAACTATTGGTCCATGATAAACTGCTTTGATGATCAATGTTACTATCATCTTGGAGCTTTCTACTAACATGCATAGTCTTCTGCTCATATTCCTTTCATCTGATACGTTGTGGTAGAGTTCTGCGACTTCTTTGGGCATGTATTCTAGGTTATGTATATACGTATGCATGTATGTATACATATACATATATATATATGTATATATACATATGTATATGTATGTGTGTGTGTGTGTGTATTTTATTTATCGACCCCGAAAAGATGAAAGGTAAAGTCGACCTCAGTGGAATTTGAACTCAGAACATAATGACAGGCGAAATACAGCTAAGCATTTCGCCTGGCGCACTAACGTGTCTGCCAGCTCGTCCTAATGCAAGCCATATGTGACAAATTTGTCCCAGGGTACAAGGCCACATACACAAAAACAAGATTCCTAGGGAAAGGAAAATTCTTATGAGATGATGGACAAAGACTGTGAACTGCTTGAACAAGTACCTCAAAAGTGATAAGTCCTGCCCGAAGAGAGTACTGTTGGGGATTAAGGAAATCTGCATCAATCTCACAAAAATGAGAGGCAGATAAGGAGGGCTGAATTATAGAAAATATTAATCAAACCCTAAAGCTTTCTTTAACTTTGCCAAAGAAACAATCACAGTATACCACAAGATAGCTCCAAAAAGATGGCTCCCTCACAGGAAACCGAATGAGGGTAAGTGATAGAAGTATTTATTATTATTGTTAGTTTATTTTTCTGATTTTTACATTCTGAGTTCAAATTCCATCAAGGCTGACTTTGTCATTCATCCTTTCAAGGTCACTATAATATAAAATAAGAGTCAAATGCCTAAAATTGAAACCTCATGCCAAAATTTGAAACCATTAAAGATGGCAAACGTACAGAATTGTTAGCAGAGTTAAAACATAAAGAGCTTGAAAAAATGTTGCCAAGCATTTCTAGCTCTGTATGTTTTGAGTTCAAATCTTACTTTGGCCAAATTTTCTTTCCATCTGTCTGAGGTTGATACGATAAAATAGCAGTCAAGGAGCGAGTGAAAAGTGAGTGACTTCTTTGATATTTCTGGTTCCAGATAATATTCTTTCTTCACAATGTACAACATAGTTATTCAAACCCAATATTGCAGCATTGATAACATTTTTTGCATTTAACAAGCATCTGTCTCCTTCCCTTTTAGTAAGTCAAGCCTGTTCAATTTACTTTTAAGGGGGAGTGTGTTATGCATTGTGAGTAGATTCCTAGTTCTTCTAATTCCTGTATCTCTGTCTTTGTTCATTACAGAAACAGAGCAGTATGTTTCAACTCTGGTGTAGCCCACTTATTGATTGCTGTGATGCCATTACCTTAACTTGGCTTTGGTTTTCAGCAGCTTTCTTATCCTTCTCTTTTACTCGGAGATTTCTTGCTCTCATTATTCTTTCCATTACTTGATCATCCTGCAGCATCCTTAGATACTTGTATCCTTCGTTATCTCTCAGTGATCTAATGATAACAGTTTGTAGTATCTGATGGTATAATATCATCAGATTTCATCTTTCAGCCTCTCTTCATAATTAAAACTGCACACTACCAAATGCACACCAATATCCTGGCTAAATATTCTTGCTGATTGGATTGAAGAATTCAGGTGTTTTTAATTTTTCCTGTACAGCTCAAGATCATCCAAAGATAGCATGCTTTCAGTCTGTCCAACCAACAGCTAAATTCTTCTTTTCTAGTCATACTTCATTTTCTATCATGCTAGATCAGTAGTTCCCCTTAACTTCTTTCTGCATCCTTTTAGCTGTTCTCCTTCTCCACAAAGCTATTCACTTCATCTGTTAAGAGGCCAGCTAGTCATTTCTGTAGTAATGCTAAGCATGTAATTAGCCTTTGGTTCATGATTACCAACGTTCTTCTGTAGTAGCACTGTCTTTACTTTTCTCATCTATGTTGATGTTCCATTTCCTATACTACCAGTTACAAAACAGTTGCATATAACTGTGGATGCTTGGAAAATCTTGAGCTCAGAACGTTTTCTAATTTGGCAACTTTTTAAACATCATTTTCACTTTCTTCTCTGTAGTAATTATCTTCTCTCATCTTGACCAATTTTCCATTCTGCTTTTAAATTTCCATATTCAGCCTGTTTCCCTTGCTATGTTGAACTTCTTTACTCCAGATATCTGACCAAATTCTCCTTGCTGCTTCAGCATCTGGCACTTCACTCCTTTGATGTTCATTCTTATTGTTCAGCTATTGGTAAAATTTCCTTTCATTGTTTCTGAAGAGCACGTTCTGCTGATATTGGTTTAGTCTTTGTTAGTATTTAGCTTACAGAAAAGGAGCAGTATATTTCTTTGAAATTTGCTGTATCTTTCTTTTGTCATCTTTTCAATTATAGCTTTTATAATTCCAAGATCTCTGTTGAACCATCAACCTGATTTTGAAATCTCAATTTTCGACATGTTTTCACTCCTTTTTTTTCCTGCTGATCTGTAGAAATTTGTACAAGAATTTCTACAAATTCTTGGAGAAATTCCAAGAATTTCTACAGCAACAGAGACTGCACAGTATATGAAGTCATTTACATCTGTTATATATCTGTTATACTCTATGTTACTTTGAGGTATTTTGTGTGAGTCTTAACATTTTTAAGTTCAAATGCTGCCAAGGTTAACTTTGCCATTTATCACTTTGAGGTCAGTAGAATAAAATACTAGTCAAGAACTGGGATCATAATGATCAACTCTTCCTGAATCTCACCACCATCCACCAACATAAATTTCTGACCTTGAAACTATCTTAGAAACAGTTATTATTATTTGGGTCCTTGTGGCCAATAAAGGGAATCATTATTATTTGTAGTCGTAAGCAGTGAGCTGACAGAATTGTTAGCATGTCAGACAAAACACTTCATGGCATTTCTTCTGGCTTTTCATGTTCTGAGTTCAAATACAACTGAGATCAACTTTGATTTCATTCTTTTGAAGTCAATAAAATAAAGTACCAGTCAAGTACTATGATCATTATGATAACTATTCCTTGACCCCAAACCCACCTGTCAATTTCTGGCCCTAAATGTTAGAAACCATTATTATTATTATTATTATTAGTAGTAGTAGTAGTAGTAGTGTGGAGACGCAATGGCCCAGTGGTTAGGGCAGCGGACTCACGGTCGGAGGATCGCGGTTTCGATTCCCAGACCGGGCGTTGTGTGTGTTATTGAGCGAAAACATCTAAAGCTCCACGAGGCTCTGGCAGGGGGTGGTGGCGACCCCTGTTGTACTATTTCACCCCAACTTTCTTTCACTCTTTCTTCCTGTTTCTTGAGTAACGCTGCAATGGACTGGCGTCACGTCCAGCTGGCGGGAACACATACACCATAGAAACCGGGAAACCGGGCCCATGAGCCTGGCTAGGCTTGAAAAGGGCGCAAAGAAAGTAGTAGTAGTAGTAGTAGTAGTTACCATTAGGAATTTATAAACTACTTGCTAAATATCTGTAGAGTTCACAGCCATAATAAAACAATGAAATTCATTCAGTGTTAAAGTGTGTTTGTTTTTTTCAAAATAAAACAAAATCTGCATTTCAATCATGTTGCCCAGACTGACTGACACCGTTCCTCTTTGGGATCATATTCAACAAACATAGAACTAAAATCAGAAATAGTCTCTGAACTAACCATTTCTGTCTAGTTAAAGGTTTGAAATAAATGCCATTTTTTGATAATGAAGTTCCAGATATAGTATTAATGAATCAAAACTCCAATTTTTAAAAACTTCCATATAAAAATGTTTTTGGAATTCCTTCATACAGTGAATTCATGGAGGGAATTAAGTCATGCTGGCAGAATTGTTAGCATGCCAGGTGAAATGCTGAGCAGCATATCATCTATCTTTACGTTCTGAGTTCAAATTCCAACGAGGTCAACTTTGCTATTCATCCTTTCAATGCCAATAAAATAAGTACCAGTCAAGTACTAGGGTCAATGTAATTGACTTTTCCCCTCACCCAAATTTCAGGCCTTGTGCCTATAACAGAAAGAATTATGGTGTTAGGAAGGGCATCCAGCTGTAGAAACACTGCCAAATTAGACTAGAGCCTGGTGCAGCTTCCGTGGCTTACCAGACCTTGGTCGAACCGTCCAAGCAATGCTAGCATGGAAAACGGACGTTAAATGATGATGATGAGGATAACACATTGCTAAAATGTTTTTTTTTTTATGTTAGACTGTTTACATGCAAAATCCACACAACAACACACACACACAAACACTCATTCAATGTTTTGTCCTGTGTCTAAAGTTTTTCTTGATGTAAATCTTTTTGTGGTCAATAAAGAAATCATTATCACCATGAGATTTTCTTCTTTCAGTTCAGTTTTGCTTCCATTTCTTGCTGAGAATCTTTCTGACTCCTAAGGCAAGGAAATTCACTGTATTCATTGGTAGGCCAGTGAGTTTCTTTGCCTCAGAAGTTGGGAAGACACTAAACAAGAAATGGAAACAAAACTGAAAGAAGAAAACCAATAATAACAACAATAATAATAATAATAATAATAATAACTCTTTCATCACAAACACCATGACCACCACCAATGTCATTACTCCCCAACCCTTGTGGTACAAAAAACTGTTCAAAGATGTAGAACCTAAAATCTATAGCCTGTCTCTATTCTCACCTATGGAAGGAAATCTGTTGGGGAAAGTCAGTATGCTTAATTATACAGAAAAGGCTCTTTTGGTGCCTCATGTGATCCCTATGTCATGGGCTTTGGTTATAGGTAGTTTGTTGCAGAAAATCTTGCTGTTACAGTGAAGGTAACTAAACAGAAATCTCATGTTATCTTTTGTTTTCCTTTTCGTGGATCCTATTTTAAAAACAGTAGTGTGTTTGTTGAAGCTAGGGGAACAATGTGTATTTGGCTATTAAATAGAGCACGTTCTTGTTATTTAGCACCAGGTAATCCCCGACTGAGCAGGTCTGGGAACAATAATGCAGCCATCTTGTTTTTTTTTTCCTGGACGTAGCGTACTTAGAATTACATCATGCAATGTACCTTAATTTTTTAAACGTAAAGAGACACCCAGCCACCACTTGCAAGTGAGTAACGTTTAATGACATGTACCATGTTTTCACTAATTGTTTTAGGTGCCTGTGTAGTCACAAGCAGACATAGGCACCTTCTCAATCCTATCTGTTTTGACCTAGCAGAACACTGAGGTTGCAACAGCTAAGGGCAAGAAAATTCTATATCAGCACTGACTGATACTCATTTACTGCCGAGTAGACTGAAGCAATGTGAAATGAAGCACCTTTTTTTATTTGTGCACCCTTTTCAAGCCTAGCCAGGCTCATGGGCCCGGTTTCCCAGTTTCTGTGGCGTATGTGTTCCCTCCAGCTGGACGGGACACCAGTCCATCGCAGTGTTACTCAAGAAACAGGAAGAAAGAGTGAAAGAAAATTGGGGCGAAAGAGTACAACAGGGGTCACCACCACCCTCTGCAGGAGCCACGTGGAGCTTTTAGGTGTTTTCACTCAATAAACACGCACAAAGCCCGGTCTGGGAATCGAAACCACGATCCTCCGACCGCATGTCCACTGCCCTAACCACTGGGCCATTGCACTTCCATATATATATATATATATATATATATATAGATAGATAGCTGTTTTAATACAGACGTTTTACTGATTATGTCCTTCCATGTCAAATGGCTCACTTAAATGAGTCAGTTATCATAACATATCTAATTTAATCGTTGATTATCTCATTAATGGCTCCATTGAGAATTTAATATCAGACTTAATATATCTTTATGAATCACAGACTTTGCAGCACAAGAATTATGTGACAACCGGTGGAAGCATGAAAAAACGTTTTGGAAAACCAGAATTCATTCTAAAGGAAAATTTCATGCTAACTAAAGCATAACAATCCTAATTATATCTTCTCTATTAAATGATGTAGATGGGTGGGTTGGGGCATGGAATATTTTTCTTTTTATTGTAGTCAAAAGAGCTAAAGCAATATTTGTAACTTTTTCCTAGACCAGTGAGGTAGTAGTATAGTAAAGCAGCCCTCAATTTTTTTAAGGATTACAAATACAGGTGTGCAGAGAAAGGGGTCATTTTAACTAATTTTTACTTTTGTTAGATCATCAACAGAAAAGCAATACCTATGGGATGATCAAAGCTTTGTGAGTGTATTTTGTAGGCAGAAACTGAAAGAAGCCTGTTTTGTGTGTGTGTGTGTGTGTGTGTGTGTGTGTGTGTGTGTGTGTGTGTGTGTGTGTGTGCGTGTGCATGTGTATGTGTATATATAAAGTTAATCCAAACATGAAAACACAGAGAAAACACAACAACGCGAGGATGTGGAACAAGTATAGTGTTATTGGACGCTCAGGAAAGGAAAGAAAGAAGGAAGATTTAACGTTTCGAGCAGAGCTCTTCATCAGAAACATAGGAAAAGGAAAGATCCAAGGAATGGAAGACAGAGGAAAAAAAATCGCCAATGATACACAGGTGGTCACTGTCAATGTCAAGTAAGCAATGTTCTTCTTTCCAATCTTCTATGAAAACTTTGCTGGCCATGGGGAAATATTACCTTGCTTGGAAACAAGTGAGGGTTGGTGACAAGAAAACTATTTGGTTGTAGAGAATCTACCTCAACCAATTCCATCTGATCCATTGAAAAGTGGATGTCATAATGATGACAACAATGACAATGATGATAGCTATTGTTGTTAATGATGAGGGCTGTGAGGAGAAGGGCTACTCTTTGAGATGCAGTTTATTAGCTATGTTCAGGATGCATGTTTACTCAGGAAGATCCTCAGTGATAGTGAGGACCATTGTTTGCAGTGACCTCTAGGATTCTAGCTGAATGCTTGCCCACACACATGCTGTGTCTTCTCTCTCTCTTTACCTTTTCCACTGATACACCGATTGTCTCTGCTTCAGGAAATCTTTTTTTACCATGTTTAATCTGATACTCCTACATCACCTGTCTCCTCTCCCATAAACATCAAGATTTGCACTAACCACTCTAACCCCTAAACCCGGTCACAGTTCAACACAAGAAACATACTGCCAATGTAACAGGTCAAAGAGGGTCTGTGAGAGATATGGGTACAGCTTTTCCTCCACACAAATGGTATTAAAAAAAAAAGAGAATATTCCAGCTGAGATCTGCCTATCTTTTTAAAACTAGCAGGTACTACATTATCCGATGTATCCTCATTTACAAGAGAATAGTGTACTATTGGAGGACCTATGCTTGCTATTTTTAGAGTACTGTAACGTAGGGCAGTGCATTGTAATGCGAGTAGTACAATGTAGGGCTGTGAAAAGCAGGGCAGGGTAGTGTAGGACAGTGTAGTATTGGGCAGCATAGTGTATGTAGGCCAATGTATTGCCCGATAGTGTTGTATAGGCTAGTGTAGTGCAGTGTAATGAAGGGTATGTAGGTTAGTGTAGGGGAGAGCTTATGATGTAAAACTGTGTAGCATTGTATAAAGGCAATGTAGTGTAATGTAGGACAGTAGAGTGTAGGTAGTGTAGAAGTGTGCAGTGTAGTGTAAGTGTATTGTTGTGTGGTGAAGTGTTGTGCAGTGGTGTACAGTGATATGCTTTAATGTTGTGGCATGCTTGGGTGTACATGGTGGTGTGTGCTGTAATGTATGATGTGGTGTAGTCTTGTGTAGAGGTGTGTAATATGTGCAGTGTATACAGAGTGGTGTATTGTGATGTGTAGTGAATAATGTGTAGTTGTGTGTTGCAGTGTGAAGTGGTTCGTTATGGCGTTTATTGGTTCATTATGGTGTGAAGTGGTTCATTATGATAATGTTAGCTGAGTTGGTGTCATATGTGGTGTCATGTATTCGTGAATTATTAGTGGGTGCTTTTTTTATATTGTTGGAGCAAAAAGGGTTAAGATATTCTCAATTGTGAAAAGGTCTCAATAAGTTGGGTTTAATAGGGTTTCCTCAACCTTTATCAGTGATTCATTATGGTGTAAAGTAGTATACATTGTTGTGACTGTCTATATAACAATTAGAAATGATGTTCATTAAAAAACATTGAACGGGTGTATAAAAAATGGGGCAAGGTGTGCAGTGACGGATGTGGTGATGGTTGGTGAGGCTGGCGAGGTGGTTAGTAGGTGGGGTTTGACAGGTATGAAAGTTGCTTAAAGACTGGTGACCAGTTCAATCGTTTCATTTATATCATTCTCAATTGTCCCCCCCCCCACCTCTTACTCTCATCACCATCCCCGACATAATCATCCTTATCATAACAACCACCATCATCATCATCACCATCAATAAAGTAATGTAGCCCAAAGTCAGAAGTGGCTATTGTATTAATTATATTCTCTGACAAAAATTAAAGGTAATCACTCTCTGTCTCCCTTGCTCTCTCTCTCTCTCTCTCTCTCTCTGTTTAAGTCTACTGGTATGTTGGGTTGTGTCCCTTGATATCAAAGATGTAACCTGTATGCGTACGTACTGTGTGTTGCATGTTATTTATTGTATTTGATGTATGTTGTAATGACATGTGTGGTATACAATGCATGTGTGATAAAAAAAATGGCATGAGTATGTACCCCAGATGCATTTGTTGTGTATGAATTCAATGTAGTATGTGTGTGAGTGTGTGTGTATGTGATATATGTGGTTATAAATGTATTGTAGTACATTTGCATGAATGTATATGTACAGTAAGGTGTGTCTGTGTGTATGTATGTATGTATATATATATATATATATATATATGTGAGGGCGCGTGGCTTAGTGGTTAGGGCATTCGGCTCATGATCGTAAGGTTGTGAGTTCGATTCCCGGCGACGCATTGTGTCCTTGAGCAAGACACTTTATTTCACGTTGCTCCAGTCCACTCAGCTGGCAAAAATGAGTTGTACTTGTATTTCAAAGGGTCAGCCTTGTCACTCTCTGTGTCACGCTGATTTTCCCCGAGAACTACGTTAAGGGTACACGTGTCTGTGGAATGCTCAGCCATTTGCACGTTAATTTCACGAGCAAGCTGTTCCGTTGATCGTATCAGCTGGGACCCTCGTCGTCGTAACCGGCGGAGTCTTTAAGATATATATATATATACATATATATATATATATATATACACACACACACATGAGTGTGTGTGTGTTTGTGTGTGGGTGGGTGTGACCTCATCTTATTTTAATGCTCTTCCACTGTTTTTCCATTAAACAAAATTAAAATACCTCACTTAACTCTGGAAACCAAATTTATTATTTTTTACTCCTATTTCTTTGTTTTTCTTTTTTGTGTTTGTTCCAAATTTTCCTTAAAAAAACAATTTAGAATTACCAATCAACTAACCAGCCAGCCAACCACCTTCACACTACCACCACAGCTAAAACACACACACACACACACACACACACACACACACACTCAAATAAGTAAATAAACACACAAAAATATAGTAGACACAGGAAGACAGTTAACTTCTCATGGGACCTGTGTGTACGGTTTCATGGCTTAAATGGAAATCACCAGGGAAAAAAAAAAATCAACTGCAGCTTTACACATACATACACAAACACTCACAATCTCACACACAGTCACAAATGCATACTGACACCAATGCACAAACACACGCAAAACAGAATCTTGCGTAATATAGTCAGTAGCAAAATTTCAATCAAGTGAGATTATCAGCGCACATTTGGAGCCAGAAACTTCCTCTAGAGGGAGTTGAAATTGAAAAAAACATTAAGTAAGAGAGATAACTCTTGCAAAATCAGCTGACTGAAATATTTGGGAAATTAAAACATATGCTGTTAAAAGTGAACTCTGTCTTTGTAGCCAACTGGGAACAGCAACAGATATTGTTTGTTCTTGTTCAATATCATCAGGGAAGTGTATTCACTTGCTGCAAGTAATTACTCTTACAACACTCATTTTATATATTTTTAGGAGTGGCTGTGTGGTAAGTAGCTTGCTTACCAACCACATGGTTCCGGGTTCAGTCCCACTGCATGGCACCTGGGGCAAGTGTCTTCTACTATAGCCTCAGGCCGACCAAAGCCTTGTGAGTAGATTTAGTAGACAGAAACTGAAAGAAGCCCGCTGTATATATGTATATATGTGAGTGTGTGTGTTTGTGTGTCTGTGTTTGCCCCCCAACATTGCTTGACAACTGATGTACTCGGCTTACAAAGAATAAGTCCTGGGGTCGATTTGCTCGACTAAAAGCGTTGCTCCAGCATGGCCACAGTCAAGTGACTGAAACAAGTAAAAGAGTAAAATAATATTTAATTATAAAAATATAATAGGTTATTTTAAACATTGAATGGTTATGAGGATCCATCCGAGTAAAATAGGAATCAGAGGGGTTCACAGGTAAAAAACAGTTGAGAAACACTGCTTTAAGGGAACATGGGAATGTAAACTCTCTTTAACATCAACAACTGTATTGATTTCAGAATGGAAAGTACCAGAACATACTGCAAAGCATTTTTATCCAACACTCTAACAATTCTGGCAATGCACCACTCTCAACATTACTATTAATAATAACATTAATGGCACTGTTATATTATTATATATTAATAATAATATTATCAACATTTTGTCTTCATAACAATATATATTTTTTTCTATCTTTTGCCAAACATTACTTCCTGTTAAGTCTGTGAACAATTCCAGACTGTCGACATATATCTTGTCTCTCATCTTATCTTGCTAAATCTACATCAATATATAAATATAATTTTTTTTAATGTTTAAAGCAATAAAAAACATTTCTAAATGAATCTACATAATTTAGTCAATTACCATTATAATGCTTAATATATCTATTTATATGCTATTTCATGCACATATTTTAGATGATCGTCAATATATATATATATCATTACATGTCTATTTATATCTTATACATACATATTTTAGTTGATTCACCCGTATATATATATATATATATATATATTGTTATAGATCTCTTTATATTTTGTTATACATGTTTTTTGTTGATCGCTGCTTTATATATATATATATATATATATATATATATATATATATATATATATCATCATCATCATCATCATTTAAGCGGACGTTAAACGATGATGATGATGATGATGATGATGATATATATATATATATATATATATAGTTAATCCAAACATGAACAAAGAGAAAACACAACAACGCAAGGACGTAGAATAAGTATAGTGTTATTAGACGCTCAAGAAAGGAAAGAAAGAAGGAGGATTTTACGTTTTGAGCGGAGCTCTTCATCAGAAATATAGAAAAAAAAAGATAAAGTCCAAAGAAAGGAAGACGGAGAAAGAAAATTGCCAACGATACACACACGGTCACATATTGAAATGATATATATATATATATCCACACACACATATACACATGTATATATATGTCATTATATATCTATTTATAGCTTACACATGCAAATTTTAGTTGATTGCCAACATATATATCTCCTTTTCAGTTAACATCCATGTTCCATGTCAGCATGGGTTAGACAGATTGACAGGATTTAAACGGTCCAAGAACTACATTATGCTCTGTTTTCTACTTTGACATGGTCCATGCCTGGATACCCTTCCTAACAGCAAATCATTTGAAAGCATGTAAACAACATTATTGGGTGCATGTTTGGTGCCACCAGCACAAGTGAACCCACAATGCTGCTAGCAAAAATGACAAACCCCAATAGGGCTGTGGCTTTACGTAAAGAGATGATAGATCAAAGTATGAAAGAAGAGGCCAGAGACTTATAACTAGTAGAAGAGTTATAAGGCTCCTCACATTTTAGAAGAATGTGTGGAGACGTGGTGCCCAGGGTGGAGTTGGGAAGAGATAAAAGTAGTGGTGATGAGGTGCTCAGGTGGACTTCTGAGGCACAAGGTGAGTAAAAGTTGGAGACAGAAGAACCAAAAGTATGGGTGGTTAGAGGTTGCAAAAGTGTATGGGAGATGGATAAATGGAAAATAGATGATCTTTATATATATATCTAGTTATACTTGGAGATGGTAATTTTTTTTTTGCCAATTAAATATGTGCACTATGTGTGTGTGTGAGTATATTCTTTACTCTCTTTTACTCTTTTACTTGCTTCAGTCATTTGACTGCGGCCAAGCTGGAGCACTGCCTTTAGTCGAGCAAATCGACCCCAGGACTTATTCTTTGTAAGCCTAGTACTTATTCTATCGGTCTCTTTTGCCGAACCGCTAAGTTATGGGGACGTAAACACACCAGCATCGGTTGTCAAGCGATGTTGGTGGGACAAACACAGACACAAACATACACACACACATATATATACATATATATGACAGGCTTCTTTCAGTTTCTGTCTACCAAATCCACTCACAAGGCTTTAGTTGACCCGAGACTATAGTAGAAGACACTTGCCCAAGGTGCCACGCAGTGGGACTGAACCCGGAACCATGTGGTTGGGAAGCGAGCTTCAGACCACACAGCCACTCTGATATATATATATATGTATGTATGTATATTTGTATGTGTGAATGGCAATTCAACATGTCCCAATTAACATTGAGTGATAAACAGTAACATAGTTTATATTCTCCAATAAAAAGCTGTGCCATAGAACAGCGGGCATGTGATGACCAGGGACATAAAAATTACTTTACTGGGAAGGCAAGTTGAGGTTAATGACAGAGAGAGCATCCAACCATAGAGTATCTATACCAATAAGTTTCATCTAACCCATGCCAGTATATGTGAAGATCAAATAAATAGTGTACATATTTAATTGGCAAAAGAAAATTACCATCTCCAAGTATAACTATATATATATATTATGTATATATATATATATATATATATATATATATATATATATATATATATATATATATAAAGATGTGATAATGACAACTGATACTATGATGATGATGATAATGATGATGGTGACAGCATCTTTCTGACTATCTCTTTCTCTTTGTTTCACTCATATTACAGTGTCTATTTGCTCTACTTTCCCTCTACACACACACACACACACACACACACACACACACCAAGACTCCTCTAGGTCTGTGTATTACCATGACCACCACCTCAATCTCTGCAACCACCTGCAGAGATGTTATTAGCCACCATTCTGTTCAAGAGAAATAACAAACTCATCACCAAAATTTAACATTTTATAAATCATGAAAAGTAAAAACAAAAAGTAAAAAAAAAACAAAAAAACAAAAGTAAAGATAAAAAAAAGAATCCAAGAATTTTGAATATTTTCCAACTGAGAAATTGGTTTTTAAAATAAGGAATTTTGGTCATTTTCAAAATGTTATAAAAAAAACCAACTAAATATTGGTATTTTATTCCATCTGTTTGTTAGTCTCCACTATATGTCATGGGCTGTTGTAACACTGAAAATATTTGAGAAATGGTTTAAAAAAACCCCAAAACAACTTAATAATGGTATAAATTATGGTATTAGTGCTGATGGTAGTTGTAGTGGGGGAGACAATGATAATTGTAGTAGTGGTGAATCTAACAAAAATCTATTGTGTATATATTATATATATATATATATATATATATATATATATATATATATATATATATATATATATATATATATATATATACATATATATGAGTGTGTGTGTGTATATATATATATATATATATATATATATATGTATATATATTCATTGAAGTAGTAATTGTGCGCGGCTGAAGAAGGCCATAGACACACATTATGCATTGTTATAAATCCATCTAATAAAGGCCCGAAACATATGTACCGCTGAATCCTTGGCATCATGTTTTTATTTTGATTAATATATATATTCATTTATATATACATATATATATATATATATTTTATCTGTAAATATAATGTGTGACAATTATTTGGTAGCCATGATAAAACTCCAAGTTTCGGATGTCGGGGCGGAAACCCATGCCAGCATCTCTTCAGTTATTGGGCCATCGAAAAAATGCTATGAAAATGACCATTAAAACAAAGGGAAATTACTGTGTGACTGACCGTTATTAAGACAAAAAAGCTATTAGAATGACTGCTAAGTAAGGATCCCTCCCCTTACTTAGCGGTCATTCTAATACGTCTTTTGTCTTAATAATGGTCAATCACACAGTAATTTCCCTTTGTTTTAACGGTCATTTTCATAGCATTTTTTCGATGGCCCAGTAACTGAAGAGATGCTGGCGTGGGATTCTGCCCAAACATCCGAAACTCGGAGTTTTATCATGGCTACCGAATAATTATCACATATATTTACAGATAAATTCCTCTATTTACATAATACTGAGGTCTCTTTCATTCTTTTGTTGTCTTGCCATTTCTATCAATAAATATATATATATATATTTTATATATAAAAAATACAAAATGGGACAACAATGCAAAATATCCAGACAGTTAGGTGATACAAAAAAGGGTCAACAAAACATCCAGATAGATGATACAAAGAAAACAAGGATGAGTCATTCGGAGTTTTTTTCTTCCTCATTTGAGTTCCAGATTATCTTTGCAATTTTGGCTGATCTCAACTGTGTGTATAAATGTAAACAAACAAATATTTGTTTTGTTATTGGAAGTGTCAAAATGTGTATTGTACGATACAAATAAGAAAATAATATTTTTTCGGACAAAGTTGCCACCCCTGGGTGGTTGTTGACAAATTTTTCACCCTGTAAGTGTAATTTACCCAGTATTTCCGCTGTTCAATATCAACTCTGTATTAAAAAAAATATCATCTTATTTGTGTCATACAATATATCACCGGGATCACTGCGACCGACCAAGCTATCAGATGTTGCTACACATCACTGGTCACAGTACGCTTCGCATTGTTTTAGCCTTCAAGTGATGCCACCCCGCTGGCTAAGCGAGCAGGCCAACAGAAGAAAGAGTGAGAGAGAGTTGTGGCGGAAGAGTACAGCAGGGATTGCCACCACACCCTGCTGGAGCCTCGTGGAGATTTAGGTGTTTTTGCTCAATAAACACTCACAACACCCGGTCTGGGAATCGAAACCGCGACCCTATGACCGCGAGTCCGCTGCCCTAACCACTGGGCCATTGTGCCTCCACGTCATACAATATATATAAAATCTTAATTTTATCTCCGTCTTTCCAAGCTGACATAGGTAGGACAGTTCAACAGGATTCAATGGGTTGGAGGATTATATCTTGCTTCAACATTTAATTTTTTTATGGTTTCTCTGAGTGGATGCTCCTTCCTATAACCAACCACTTTACAAAGTGTACTGGACATATTCTATCATGGCACCTGCACTATATAGGTTGCCTTGCCATCAGTAAGATTAAAGAGACCTCTCAAGCTCTGCATTGTAACTGCTTGTATTGATTACCAATTGCTTAATGGAGTGTAATGGGTGCTTTTCGAAGTGTCAGCATTGTTGGGGTTACTTTGCAGCTTGCAAATTGAAAGAGAGCCCCATGATGTATGAAACAGATTTATTGTAAGAAAATGGTAATGGAGAGGATAATAGACAGAACAATCTTGGAAGGGGAAGAGTAATGACAGGTATTAATGTGAATAGGAGGAGGGACAAAGTGGTAATGGTGATGGGATGGGTTGAGTAGGCAGACCCAGTGAAGGGGTTGGTCAGTTTATCTAAGTTCATTAGGGATCAAAGCAGTTTATAGTGTTTTGTGTGTGTGTGTGTGTGCATGCATATATTTGTACATGTCTATGTGTGCATGTGTGTGTGTGTGTGTATGTGTGTGTGTGTGTGCATGCATGTATTTGTACATGTGTGTATGTGCATGTGTTAGTGTGTGTGTGCATGCATGCATGTATTTGTACATGTGTGTATGTGCATGTGTTTGTGTGTGTGTGTGTATGTGTGTGTGTGTGTGCATGCATGTATTTGTACATGTGTGTATGTGCATGTGTTAGTGTGTGTATACGTGCATGCATGTATTTGTACATGTGTGTGTGTGCATGTGTTTATACATGTGTGCGATTGTTTAGACTTGCACTTCTTTGAAAATTGCTGAGTAGTGACACTGTAGTCACTTCCTTTGTCAACACATCCTTTGCTGGCGTTGCACTTTGAAAGATGCAAAAAATAAGAGACTTTCTTACTTGAAAAACAGGTAAAGGTTAGTGATAGGAAAGCATCCATCAGCAAAACAAAGCCCTTTGGTATATGCATCTAATCCATGCTAGCATGGAAAAAATATATGTGAAATTATACAGTCAAATGGGGTGATGTAATTTATCTTGCAACTTGCAAGACATTCACTTTAACTGCCAGCTAGAAATCATGAGGATTTCAGCACCTTCCTACAAGATGGCAGGATGACTCTCTCTAGCTGCTCTGAGCAGAAATATTGCTACACACATGCTTACATATACACATGAGTTTAGCCTCTGAAGAAATACAAGAACTTAGTGAAACAATTGTACAGCTGTAAGGCAACTTATATATATATATATATATTAATAAAGTTGCAAAGGCATCACAAAAACTGTTACTCAGAGTTTCATGTTCGTGTTTGTCGTGAAAATCTGAGTAATAGTTTTTGCAATGTCTTTGCAGCTTTATTAATCAAACATATTACTCTACCTCCAGTATTTGAGTACTATTTTTTCCATCTTGTTTCACATTTATATGCTTACTGTGGCATGTATATATATATATATATATATATATATATATATATATATATATATATAGATAGATAGATAGATAGACACACACACACACACAAATTATTTGTAACAGTAAAAAACAAAGTAGATAAAGCTATAAATAAAAATATATGTCAGGTTAAAAAAAACCTTCATGAATGGAAAAAGGTAAAAGCTGCATGCACGCACACACACACACACACTCACATGCACACATGCATGTTTGGGGACTAGAACTCAATACCAAAGAGTACATATTTTTTACATGGGCTGAGACTTTCATGCACTGCACTTATCAAACTATATATCAAACTATATATATCACCATTCATCATCCACGTTTCCATGCTTGCATGGATCAGATGGAATTTGTTGAGATGCCGTTCCTGTTGCTAAGCCAAACCTGTTTCAAAGTAATGGTTATACTTCCCATCACCAGACATGTTTTCGTGGAAGACTGGAAATGAAGGACACTGCTTCCATGATGGTGACATCCGTTTACGACTATCTCACACACATACACACACACAGATGCACACATGTACACACACACACACACACATATGCACACATGTACACACACATACACAGATGCACACACATACACAGATGTACACACACATACACACACAGACAAATACATATACACACAAACACACACACATACATACATACATATACACAAACATACATACATACATACATACATTAATGACAAGCTTCTTTAAGTTTCCATTTACCAAATTCATTCACAAGGCTTTGGTTGGCCCAGGTCTATAGTAGAAGACACTTGTCCAAGGTGTCACACAGGTGGGACTGAACCTGAAACCATGTGGTTAGGAAGTAAACTTCTTACTACACAGCTATGCCTGTGCCAGTAAATACGTGTGTGCGTGAGTGTATACATATATATATATATATATATATATATATATATATATATATATATATATATATATATATGTATATATATATATGTATATCTCACACAGCCGCATATATACCCAACTATATAGACTCAAAGTATCTGCTTCCAGCCAAAAGTACCCTTTATAAGAAAATTGGATGGGCATATTCATTTAGTTAGTTCATACATACATACATACATACATACACACATATATATATATATAGAGAGAGAGAGAGAAAGAGAGAATGTGAAAGAGAGAGGTTAAAATTCAAAATAGAAAGTCAGCTGATTGTATAAGAAAAACAGGAGAGTCGGAGAGGGAAAGACAGAAGGAAAGAGATACTAAAGTAATCATAGAAAGAGAAACGAAAAGATTGCATAAGAGAAGATGAGGAGATAGACAGAGATAAATAAATGGATAGATAGATAGACAGAGAGATAGATAAAAAGAGAGAAAAAGAGAGAGAGAGAGAATGAAAGATGAGGTCATATTATATTATAAAAGGATGGTGGCAGAGAAAGGATACAATAAGGGGGAGAGAAAGAAATAATAAAGATGTATTTATATAAGAGAGAGAGAGAGAGAGAGAGAGAGAGAGAAGGAAAGAAAAATAAAGAGTGATAGAAGGAAGATGTTACAAAATAGAGGAATATTTCACAAATGCAAATATGTAATACTTAATAATAGTACATCTGTCCTACAGTATATATATGTGTGAGTGTGTGTGTGTGTATAGTGTGTGTGTGTAAGGGAAGAGGGTATATATATAATTTGGAGCTTTAAGTTTTTAAATATAAGATGATAATAAACAACATACATATGTATGACCACAAATTTTATACATACATTCTTCTGTATGCATATGTACATACATGCAGACCGATAAATATAGTTATATACACACATATACACATAAATATACAGTCCGTTGCAATGAAACAGACAATCCGACACACATGCACGCACGCACACAGACGCTTACAAACATATATATGCATATACGTATGCACATACATACATATACAAATGCATATGAATGTATATATATATGTATGTATGTATGTATGCATGTATGTATATGTGTGTTTACATACACACAAACCACATACATGTATGTATGTTTATAAATATACAAACACGCACACACACATGCATGTAAATCTACACACCTGATTACCTCCAGAAGTCGGTCCCACATGGTAAACAAGTCCCTCTCTACAGTGACCATACTTTGCAGATGCTATACATAATAATCTTACTTCTGGTCAATTGTCCGTTTAACGCCAGCTTCTCTATCAAACTGTAAGAGACTGCTTTGCCAAAATATATCTGGGATGAATGCCAGATCACAGAAGCCAGTGTCCGAACCAATCATAAACACTAACACTACTGTTTTACTAATATAAAGACACACACACATACACACACACAAATATATATATATATATATAAATATAAATATATATAATTATTAATTATATGTGTATGTATATGTGTTATTTATTTATAAATATGTATATGTGTATATACACATGTAGATATAGTACATATATCGTATATATATATATTATGTAAATGTGTATGCGTCTATATATATATATATATAATGTAAATGTGTGTGTCTCTCTCTCTCTCTCTCTCTCTCTCTCTTATATATATATATATATATATATATATATATATATATATATATATCAACCCATGCTAGCATGGAAAGCGGACGTTAAACGATGATGATGATGATGATGATAAATATGTATGTGTGTAAATATATATATATATATATATCTGTCCGTCTATCTATATATATATATGTATGTATACATATATATTTGTGCACATGCATATGTTTATATATGTATGTGTGTGTGTGTGTGTATATATATATACACACACACACACATATATATATATATACATAGATAATGTATGCATATATTTTACACACACACACGCAGTAACATGCACATGTATATTTCATTTGTATATGTACATACATGTGTGTGTGTGTTTACGTATATTCATACATCATCATCATCATCGTCGTCGTGAATAGTTTACATCACCATTTTTATTCTGGCAAAGGTTGGACAGGTCATCACAGACTGAAGCGGTTCTTATTTGGAGTTACTTCCTCCTGGACAGTTCAGCGACCACATTCCGCTTGTGTGTCCCACATGTGTCATACTCCTCTTTGGCTCGATGCCCTTCTTAAGCCAATCGCTTCACAGAATAGCCTGGCCGAGACTTGCCATGCACTCTGTTTTACTTTATATTGCTTCTGTTCACTGAGAGGGTATAAAGAGGGAAATTGATGGGAGGAAACCTGGGGGATAGGAATGAGAGGGTGATAGGTGAAAGAGTAATGGAAGAGAGAGAGAGAGAGAGAGAGAGAGAGATAAAGAAAGATAGCTAGCTGTATATTTGCTGTTGGTAGGTTGGTAGGTAGATGGGGAATTGAAGAGAGAAAGGCAGAAGGGGACAAGATGAAGTAATGGAAATAAGAGAAAGTGATGAATAGGAATAAAGATGGACAATGGTAAGACAAAGAGTGATGGACATTAGTAATTTGGGACTGACTGGGTAACTCCAATGCTATCCCTCATGACATAGGTGGTGTGGTTGGAGGGGCATCGTACAATAGTTCGGAAGTAAGCTAACAGCAGAGTGGGTGAGTGATAAATGAGAAAGTAACAAAGAGAGCGATAGAGTAGTATGTATGTATGTATGGGTGTATGGGTGTGTGTGTATGTGGACATATATATATATGTACACATATGCTCAGATACATGTATGTGTTAGTGTGTGTAAACGTGTATGTATATATATGTGCCTGTGTGTGTCTGCGAATAAAAGACATCAGGCATAAATGACAAAAATGGATAACTTAAACAAAACAAATGGAAGATTTTTCTTCATCAGCTGGCTGTAAGGGATTGCTGTGATTTCAACATCTTTAGATAGTACTGCTAAGAACAGTGGCATCAACAAACATCAGAAAAGGTTGCTAGGGAGTGGTACAGTGACTGGGGCAGAAAATAAAAAAAAAAATTTTTTTTTTTAAAACCAAAATAAATATAACAAAAATACAATACTATTGACCCAATAGCAACTCTGGGAAAATGAGAAATAACAAAACTAGGCGTTTGAGTGATTGTCTTGGAAGGGACAAATATAATAGAGAGATATAGAAAATGGTGTGTTCTTGTAGAGAACTCAAGTCAAATAGGAATGAAGCTAGTGGGAGTGAATATGAATAATGAAGAGGGAGAATTGCATTTTGGGAATGGAACAGGTGAAATATGTTCTTTTATTTGTTTCAATCATTTGAATGTGGCCATGCTGGAGCATCACCTTTAGTTGAATAAATCAAATCTTTCAGTTTCTGTCTACCAAATCCACTCCCAAGGCTTTGGTCAGCCTGAGGCTATAGTAGAAGATACTTGCCCAAGGTGCCATGCAGTGGGACTGAACCCAGAACCGTGTGGTTGGTAAGAAAGCCACTTACCACGCAGCCACTCCTGTGCCTCAGTCAACAATTTAATTTCGAGTGCTTCTTATGCACCACAAGTCCTTACGAGAGATTCTCTCAAGGTAAATAACACAGTATTCTGTATTCTAACACAACCTCCATATTAAGTTGGAGATCCAAATTACCTTTCCTTTCTGTTACCCTCTCCACCGACACCCTCTTACAACAATAAACCTGCTCCTACTCTCATATTTTAACTTCTAAACGCATTGCCTGAAGTCACCACCTTCTCTCTTATTCCCCTTTTCTAATCTGGCTGCACTTTAGTCTTAAAAGTTACAAGGTGACTTCACTATAACTGGTTCCATGAAAAATGCATCCAGTGCACTTTGCAAAGTGTTTGGCATTAGGAAGAGCTTCAAACATTGGGGCAAGATGGCACTTACCAACCTGTTGGGGCCAGTCTAATTGTCCAACTCATGCCAGCATGGAAGTCAAATATGAAATGATGATGATGTTGGAGCTTCACAACCTATTATTAACTGAGCTCATATAAACCAATTACCTATTTTTTCATCCTCACTTGCATTGTTTACATTAGGTGTATTTAGATATGAAGCATCATAACAAATCCAAGCTGGCTAGAATTTCTATAGAAAATCTGTAGACATAACCTTAAAAAGTGATTTAATAGCATCGCTAACAATATTGACTAGTAAAGCATTTAATATACTTTGTAGTATATTATGGTTGTATAACAAAATATGGTGTCCCTACAAATATTTAATATGAGCTCTTAATTAGCAGGTAAATATATTTTTACCTGCTAATCTATCTATCTTATCTATCTATCTATTTATCTATTTATCTATCTATCTATTTATCTATTTATCTATCTATCTATCTATCTATATATATATATATATAGGCATGGCTGTGTGGTAAGTAACTCGTTTACGAACCACATGGTTCCGGGTTCAGTCCCACTGCGTGGCACCTTGGGCAAGTGTCTTCTACTATAGCCTCGGGCCGACCAAAGCCTTGTGAGTGAATATGGTAGATGGAAGCTGAAAGAAGCTCGTTGTATATATGTATATATTTATATGTGTGTGTGTGTGTGTGTGTGTGTGTGCATGTTTGTATGTCTGTGTTTGTCCCCACAACATCGCTTGACAACTGATGCTGGTGTGTTTATGTCCCCGTAACTTAGCAGTTCGGCATAAGAGACCAATAGAATAAGTACTAGGCTTACAAAGAATAAATCCTAGGGCCGATCTACTCGACTAAAAGGCGGTGTTCCAGCATGGCCACAGTCAAATGACTGAAACAAGTAAAAGAATAAAAGAATATATATATATATATATATATATATATGCCCCTTGTACCTACTACTTAATATTTACAACCTTCTATCTACCATATTTCTTAATGAGTATAAAATCTGCCTGGCTTGTTTGAATGGAGGGTGATCAAGTAGCAAGTCGATTTGCTGAAGTTTGTGTTACAGAGGGTTAGTTCATTTGTATCGCAGAACTCAAGAAGCCTTAATTCCACCTCATTCCTAGAGCTGTGTCCATAGCTACCATGTACTCCAGAAAAGCCATCATAATACTGCTCAACATCATTATTGAAACCACCAGCCAAGATAATGAATGCCACTCGAACTTTGCAAATATCTTCTCTAATATGTGTGTGTGTGCGTGTGTGAAGGCATATGGTTTAGTGGTAAGGGTCTTTGGCTCACAATTGTAAGTTTGTGAGTGCAATTCTCAGCAATGCACCGTGTCCTTAAGCAAAACATTTTATTTCACATTGCTCCAGTTTACTCAGCTGGCAAAAATGAGAAGTAGCAGTATTCCAAAGGGCCAGCTTTGTCACATCTTGCGTCACACTGGATTTCCTTGAGAACTTTGTTAAGGGTAAGTGTGCTGTAGAGTGCTCAGCTACTTGCATATTAATTTAATGAGCAGGTTGTTCTGGCTGTTCTGTTGATTGGATCAACTTGAATCCTCATTGTTGTAAATGAAAGAGTACCAATTATATATATATATATATTCATCATCATCATCATCATCATCATCGTTTAGCGTCCGTTTTCCATGCTAGCATGGGTTGGACGGTTCTACTGGGGTCTGTGAAGCCAGAAGGCTTCATCAGGCCCAGTCAAATCTGGCAGTGTTTCTACGGCTGGATGCCCTTCCTAACGCCAACCACTCCGTGAGTGTAGTGGGTGCTTTTTACATGCCACCCGCACAGGTGCCAGACAGAGCTGGCAAATGGCCACGAACGGATGGTGCTTTTTACGTGCCACCGGCATGGGTTAGTATATAATCATTTGATTATATGTGGTGGTGGAACAATGTTGTAGACAGGGCTATTAGAGACAAGAGACAGGCTTGGAAGGACTGGAGGAATGGCGGTAGTAGGGAATTGTATCAGATTGTGAAAAGAGAAGCTAGGAGACAGGTATATTTAGCCAGAGGGGAAGTAGATAAGAAAAGATTTGTCAATGTTCTGCACTGTGAGGACCCAAGACTTGAGGTGTTTCGTGTTGCAAGACAGTGTGTGAGAGAGAATCATGATGTGGTAGGAGAGAAATGTGTTCGCATGGATGATGGTTCACTTGCGCTAAATGAGGATGCAAAGAGAGAGGTTTGGAGATGCCACTATGAAAAGATGCTCAACAAAGGGAATGAATGGGATAAAGAGAGTCTGCCGAATAGAGGGACCAGCTATCCGAGTTGACAGTTCCATGGTAGTTAAGGCAATTAGAAGTATGAAGACAGGGAAAGCCCCAGGCCCATCAGGAATTACTGCTGAGATGCTCAAAATATCTGGTAGTGTCGGCTATAGCCTAGTCACCCGTATAGTTAACCAGGTGATACACGAAGGAGTCATACCCAATGACTGGTGTAGTAGCATAATAGTCAACTGCTACAAAGGTAAAGGTGACGCCCTAGATACAAGTAATTACAGAGGTATCAAGCTGTTGGATCAGGTAATGAAGGTTACGGAAAGGGTCATAGCCCAACTGATTAGGGAGAGAGTCAACCTGGACGAGATGCAGTTTGGTTTCGTGCCAGGGAAAAGCACCACCGATGCCATATTTCTGGTGAGACAGCTGCAGGAGAAATACCTAGCCAAAAATAAAACTCTGTACCTGGCTTTCATTGTCTTGGAGAAAGCCTTTGAAAGGGTCCCCCGTTCTCTTATCTGGTGGTCAATGAGGAAACTAGGGATAGATGAATGGTTAGTGAGAGCTGTGCGTGCCATGTACAGGGACGCTGTTAGTAAGGTGAGGGTTGGCAACGAGTACAGTGAAGAATTCCGGGTAGAGGTTGGGGTCCACCAAGGTTCAGTCCTCAGCCCCCTCCTATTTATCATAGTCCTCCAGGCAATAACGGAGGAATTCAAGACAGGATGCCCCTGAGAGCTCCTCTATGCTGATGACCTTGCTCTAATTGCTGAATCACTATCAGAACTGGAGGAGAAGTTTCAGACGTGGAAGCAAGAATTAGAATCGAAGGGCCTTAGAGTCAACCTAGCTAAAACCAAAGTCCTAATAAGTAGGAAGGTAGACAAATCTCAAACGCCTTCAGGTAGATGGCCCTGCTCGATCTGTAGAAAAGGTGTAGGTAGGAACTCTATAAGATGCACCAAGTGTAAGCTATGGACACATAAGAGGTGCAGCAATGTCAAAGGAAGGCTAACTAGGAATATAGTTTTTGTATGTGGCAGATGCTCAGGAGCAATAAACACTGAAAATGCGCAGAGACCATCTTCCGCCACATTCCAGTGAGAAAAACTAGAAATAGTTGATAGTTTCTGTTACCTAGGTGATCAAGTCAGTAGCGGGGGCGGGTGTGCCGAAAGTGTAAGAATACACTAGAGTAAGAATAGCCTGGGCAAAGTTCAGAGAGCTTTTACCTCTGCTGGTGACAAAAGGCCTCTCGCTCAGAGTAAAAGGCAGACTGTATGACACATGTGTACGAACAGCCATGCTACATGGCAGTGAAACATGGACTGTGACTGCTGAGGATATGCATAAGCTTGCAAGAAATGAAACCAGTATGCTCCGATGGATGTGTAAAGGACAAGTGAGGCCATAACTCGTGGCCCCTACATGGGTCGTAGTCAGTCCACCTGTGCATACCTTCCTTCTTGGGACATATAACTCTACTTGTGAAGACCTGTTGAGGCAAGTGAAAATCAAAGAATCAAAAAATCGAAATCAATCAACATCAATGGAATTTGTAGTTTGTGGTATCAGCGCCAGTGGCACATAAGAGAACAATCCGAATGTGGCCATAGCCAGCACCGTATCGACTGGCCTCCGTGCTGGTGGCACGTAACAAACACCATCCGATCATGGCCGTGCCAGCCTTGCCTGGCCTCCGTGCCGGTGGCACGTAAAAAGCACCATCTGAGCGTGGCCGTTCGCCAGCCTCGTCTGGCACCTGTGTCGGTGGCACATAAAAAGTACCCACTACACTCACGGAGTGGTTAGCGTTAGGAAGGGCATCCAGCTGTAGAAACACTGTCAGATCTGACTGGCCTGGTGCAGCCTTTGGGCTTCCCAGACCCCAGTTGAACCGTCCAACCCATGCTAGCATGGAAAGCGGACGTTAAACAATGATGATGATGATGATTGGGTTTATTTACATTTGTGAAGAAAAAAAGATAGCCTTCCCCCCACCCGTAACCCTAACCCTAAAACAGATTGAAATGCAATAGATCGATACTAGGGTCATAATTATGGGTGACAATTTCATATGACACCGCTAGAAAACACTGCCGTTCAAACCGAAAACATCCCATATTTTCTGTGGAAGACTGGAAATGAATGACCTCACTTGTATAATGATGATACTTATTTACAACTATCAAGTAATGTCTAGACTAGGGCACATACAAATATATACACAATTGTGCATACATACATACACATTACACACACACACACACATACTGGGCCCAAGGGATCAGAGAAATTATGCCTGTTTAACATTGAGTTATATATTTCATTGCATGTGTTAAATTAATATTCATAGCTTTCGTTTGGGAGGGCATTACTCACTACTTACTTTGCTTAACCAGAGGAAATATCTTTCATAAATGTCGAGGAACCTGGAGTCAACTATAAGACATACATTTTGTAAACTTAGCCAACAGGGGAGATAACTGTAATCATTAAAATAGAGTTATGTCCCCTTTGAAATTTATGTAACGCTCAGACCCTAATCTAACAATCAATTGTCTCACGTTTCTGAAGACACACGACTCTAAATCTTATAGCAGAGTGTATGAGAGCAGTTTCAGGATCTGGTACTGGAAACATAAGTCTACATTTAAACGCAAAGAAAAACAACAGAAACACTACAACATTGTCAAGATATATATGGCATCTTAAAGTACAATAATACTAGCAACTCTGATCGATCTATACTCTAGAAAATGTGCTCTTTATGCCAATTACTATGGTCACTATAATTACAAGAAACACTACCTCCTTACCAGAACAGTAGACATTTCATATATGAGAAATGGAGCTGATTAATAAATATTTCCTAAGTAATTTTAGTAAGACAGCTACTGGACTCAACTGAACAGCCAAATGTATTGCTAAATAATCTGTAGATCACTCTCACATGTGCAAGACAAACTGGAAGTCAGTAAAATGAACCACCACAAATACTGAATCAGAGTGTTTAACAGCTGTCCTTGTTTGAAGATTGTCATTGGACACTGACCAGAGACAGTCTAAGTAATGGAATACTCTTAGAACAACAACTCCAGCTGTTAAATATTTACTCTGAATAATATATTGAAATTTTTTTACTTTATTCAAGGAATTCAGAATGTTGAGCCTCATGGAGAAGATGATTAAGGATTGAAATAATTGGTGACTTGCTGTGCTTGAGAAGACCTGTCCTTCTCAGCAAAAAAGTGGTCCTAAAAGCATATTGTTTATATCTATGCCCCTGCACTCAATCTGTGTCTGTCAAGTCTCTGCACCACAACTAATCTTCCCAACACCCACTCTTCCATCACTCTTCTGACTAGGGCACCTTTTCTTCTGCTGCTGTAATTATATGAGATCAGAACTGCATACATTTCATTACACTTTTGTACTACCAGTTATCACTTTCCATGAAACCACTATTCTTTAATCAATGTCATCCCTTACCAGTTTGTTTTCCACTGAATGCCCTTTTCACCCCCCACTGTCCAATCCTGTTCCACTTCTCTCTTATTTTCACTTTTGTGTACCTCAAGGGCATACCTCATCATCATCTTTTCACTTTCTTTCCAGGTAGGTTAGTCATGTATCTCCTCTACAGCAAGACACCTGTTCCTGTACCTCCATCATACTTTAACCTTTCAACACTTGGCATAAAACTACCTCCCTCAATACTGCACTCTAACTCAGTCGGAGGATCTTGTCTTGCACATTATTTGGTAACTTCACTCGTGCTAGTACCATGGAAAAAAGCAGTCAGTACATACTGTAAAGTGGCTGACAGTAGAAAGGACATCCAGTCATAGAAATGTCAAAGAAGATACTGGAGTTCAGTGTAGTCCTCTGGCTCAATGATTTCTGTTGAACCATCCAACCCATACCAGCACGAAAAACAGCCATTAAAAGATGAGGATGCTAATGTAATAATACCTCATAATGACGGACCCATGTTTCATCTCCTGTGACTATTCTGCTCAAAAATTCCTTGCCCTCATTGTTGTAGCGATCAAGTAAATGTTGGCAGATCTCAAGGTGTTTGTGCTTGTGCTCTGCAGTAAGCTCTCTTGGCACCCAACGTGCACAGACCTTATGGAAGCTGGGAGCATCTTGGATAATTTGATAGGCAGAACCATGACTAATCTGTAGGGAATGTCTACCTCATCGATGATAACTCACCGGTTCCCCATCTTCTCTTGAGCTTGCTGAATCTTCTCATCAGTGGTGGAGGTTGATGGGCGTCTTGCACCCTCTTCACGTTTCATGCTTGTCCAACCACTTTTAAACTTCTCGATCCACTCATACACACTTCTACATGGTAGTGCACTGACCCCATATTCTGCTAAAAGCTTCTGATGAATTTCGGCACCTGACACACCTTCCGACCAGAGAAATCGGATCACTGCTCTTTGTTCTTCTTTGGTGCATATCGCTAGCAGAGTGGACATGCTTACACTGTAGAGCCAGAAAGGAAAATGGTGCAATCAGGCTCAAGCTTTGATCACGTGACCACAATAGTACCAACTATATGCACGCATATGCAGAAGACAGTGAGGCAATAATAAAGACATGTAATGGTGAAAGTGTGGAGAATTTTTGACTTCCCTTCATATATATATATATATATATATATATTGGTAAAAATGGTAAGATAACAAAAGAAAGAAAGAGACCTCAATATTATGTAAATAGAGGAATTTATTTGTAAATATAATATGTGACAATTATTCGGTAGCCAAGATAAAACTCTGAGTTTCAGATGCCGAGGTGGAAATTCACACCACCATCTCTTCAGTTATCCAGCCATTGGAAAAATGCTTTGAAAAATGACCTGGTCCATATTGAATTCTTCTGTGTGGTAAATTACCTCCCGAATGCCGCTATTCTTCCCTAAGAGCTAATAGAGCTTTTTTTTGGATAATCACCAGATATTGGTTGAGGACTCTACCACGCAGAAGAATTCAATATGGACCAGGTCATTTTTCATAGCGTTTTTCCGATGGCTGGATAACTGAAGAGATGGTGGTGTGAATTTCCACCTTGGCATCCGAAACTCAGAGTTTTATCTTGGCTACCGAATAATTGTCACATATTACATTTACAGATATATATATATATATATATATATATATATATCATCATCATTTAATGTCCATTTACAATGCTAGCTCTCAACCATTTTTTTACTTATGGACCCCTTTGAATTCTATTTTATTCAGTGGGTGGGACTTTCATAACCATTTGATGTCTAAAAACACCTGTTATATTTTTATGATTAAATATTTTTAGGAATTGTGTAAAAACATATTTTGTGTATTGTAGAAACATAACTAGTTTATTGCACGTAAATCTTAACACCAAAATCTTATATAGGCCTCCAAGTACCATAGGGATCCTAGTTGAGAACCAGGGTCCATATGGTCAGACAGTTTGACCAGAGTTTGTAAGCTGGAGAGCAGCACCAGCCCCCAGGCATCTGTGTTGGTTTGCTTTTTATGGCTGGATGCCCTTCCTAATGCCAACCACTTTACAGAGTGTACTGTGTGTTTCTTACATGTCACCAGCATGGATTCTGTTTATGTGTCACTGGCACCATTTTAATATCCATTTTTCTATGCTTGCTTGGGCCAGACAAAATTGAATTGAAGAGATAGATTTTCTATGTCCTGGTGCCCTTCATTTTATCAACCCTCACCTTTTCGAAGCAAGGTAATAATCCTTTTTTCCCCATTGAACAATTAAACAGCCTGAACAAAGTTATGAGCTACTTTTTTGCTTACTAAGATCACACATGCTAAAAAGCTCAGATGTGCTTTCATGTTTCAACACTTAGCATAATGCTCTCTCCCACCTCAAGTACTCCCCACCACATTTAGTAGAGGGAGTTTTGCCTTTTCCCTTTTTCCCTGTTCTTTTTCTGCCTTTCGAGTTACTTGTTTTCAAGCCACTAGTCCTGGTGGTATGAAAAAAGCACCCAATACATACTGTAAAGTGGTTGGCATGAGGAAGGGCATCCAGCTGTAGAAACCATGCCAAAGCTGCCACTGCAGCATGGCGCAGGGCTGCTGCTCTCTGAACCTGTCAAACTGTTCAACCCATGCCAGCATGGATAATGGCCATACAATGATGATAATAATATATATATATACATTAGCACACACACACAGACACACACAAACTAACACACACATATAGTATAGGTAGTTAGGGTAAATTCAAGCTGTTTCCTCTTGAAGCACATTTGGTTATTCTATTATTACAATTGAATATGTAGTCTCAGTTGCTGCTGTATGTTAGTTCAAAAAATATATAAAAATTGAGAATTAGGGAAATATTATTTGCAAAGTTATTGTATAACAAAACAGGAGAATGGAATTTATTTTGGTATTATTTATATCTTCATTACATGTGTTTCATTTGTTAATAGGAATTACGAAGTATTACATGTTGGATAGACATATAAGGAATTTCTTATTAGAAATTCTTCAGACAGAGAAATTAAATAATATATTAATTGTTATTGTTTAATTTCTCTATCTGAAGAATTTCTATTACGAAATTCCTTATATGCTTACCTAACATGTAAAACTCTGTAATTCCTATTCAGAAATGAAACATGTAATGGTGAATAAATACCAAAAATGTCCAATTTCATGTTTTGTTCTATATATATATATATATATATATATATATATATATGGCTATTATTTATTATTGTCTAAATATTATCATAGAGATCTATGCACACACACACACACATACATCATCATCATCATCATCACTGTTTCAAAGTTTGAATAAAAAATTCAGATAAATCAAAATTTTGAAAAAAATAAAAAACCAATTGTTTTGGTTGATTCACCTGTAGCCGTTTGAAGTGGTATGTGTGGCATTCTGGGAAGTGTGTTCAACTGTTTGTTGAATAACAGAAGGAAATATAATGGCTGAGGTCTGGCGGAACAGTTTACTGAAATGATAGAAGAATTAGAGAGAGAATGAGTGATTGAGTGCTGGTAGGGAGCTGGACTGAGCATAAAATAGGCATATATAGGGTGACTCAAGGATAGGTGAAGTGTGCGAGTGAGGGTGAGATAGTGTGAGTAAATGGGAGATACAGAGAGAGAGTGTAAGATGGTGAGAGAGAGACAGAGAGGAGAGGAGTTTGAGGTCATAAAGCTAGAATGTATGAGAAATATGAATCTGTTACCTTTTCTTGTTTTTTTTACCTGTTACAGTCGTTCGATTGGGGCCATGCTGGAGCACCACCTTGAAAAATTTTTAGTTGAAAGAATTCACCCTAGTACTTATTTGTTTAACCTGATACTTATTCTATTAATCACTTTTGTCGAACCACTAAGTTATGGGGACTCAAACTAACCAACATTAATTGTCGGGGGACAAACACATAAACAAAGACACACATGCATGCGCGCGCATACACACACACACACACACACATGACAGGCTTCTTTTAGTTTCCGTCTACCAAATCCAGTCACAAGGCTTTGGCTGACCTGAGGCTAAAGAAGACACTTGCCCAAGACATGGGACTGAACCCAAAACCATGTGGTTGGGAAGCAAGCTTCTTACCACACAACCATGCCTATAAAAGTTTGTTATGCATCATCAAAAAAGTTTTCAATACTTCCTGTATGATTGTGCATCTGTGTGGACACCTGAGTGTGGAAATCTGTGTCTCTGTGTATGTGATTGAGAGTACAAGTTTGTGAGTTTGTGTGTGTGTGTGTACATCAATTTTGAATGATATACTCTTTTACTTATTTCAGTCATTTGACTGCGGCCATGCTGGAGCACCGCCTTTAGTCGAGCAAATCGACCCCGGGACTTATTCTTTGTAAGCCCAGTATTTATGCTATCGGTCTCTTTTGCCGAACCGCTAAGTGACAGGGACGTAAACACACCAGCATCGGTTGTCAAGCAATGCTAGGGGGACAAACACAGACACACAAACACACATATATATATATATATATGACAGGCTTCTTTCAGTTTCCGCCTACCAAATCCACTCACAAGGCATTGGTCGGCCCGGGTTATAGTAGATGACACTTGCCCAAGATGCCACACAGTGGGACTGAACCCGGAACCATGTGGTTGGTTAGCAAGCTACTTACCACACAGCCACTCTTACATGTAGGTACATACATTTACATATATACGAGGGGATGCTGAAGGGTTCCTGGCTTTGGGGAAAAGAAAATACAGGAGGATGAGTTTATGATTTTACTCAACATATTCTCCTCTCAGATTCACTCACTTACTTCAGTGGTCCTTCAGTTTTCTTAAACCCTGTGAAATAACTTGGAAAGTTGAGCTTCTGACTAGGCCCTCTGTGATACCCTTAAAGTCAGGAACTTTCCAGCATGTCCTTGTAAGCATGTTATATATGTAAATGTATATACATGCATGCATATATAAATATACACGCATGCACGTGTATACATATGCACATACATATGCCATAGAAACCCTGCCCAAAATGGAATGCACAAGAAAGACACAGTCCTCTGAAACTCTCCCCTGGAGGGCAGGAACTCTGAATAGGAACTGAGTTGGAGCATGACAACCGATCTGAGATGATGTTGATTACAATGGATGTATATGACTGTGTGTGTGTGTATCTTCACAAACACACACAGAAGTATGGAGAGATATGAAAACATAACAAAATGTCTGGTCGATATGCATAACATTACCATTTGTAAAATCTACACATTTCTTTATACATAAATATATATAAAGCCTTACGCTATTGAAACTGTTTCACAGAAATGTTGTAATATGCTGTACAAATGCTGTTTTTCTGCCTGTCTGCCTGCCTGCCTACCTGTTTATCTGTCTATCTATCTATCTATCTATCTATCCATTGATCGATCTATCTATCTGTCTGTCTGTCTATCTATCTATTGATCTATCTGTCTGTCTGGCTATCTATCTATCTATCTATCTATCTATCTATCTATCCATCTATTTGTGTGTGTGTGTAATATACAACATTGATCTTGTCCATCTCATGTATACTTACAATTCAATTCTATACACATCAAAGGCAAGCAGTATTGAAATACATAAATTTGTATATTCATACATGCACTCATATGTATTTATGTGTGTTTATATATATATCTGTACAAATGAAAAGAAAGTGTACTGAAAACCTTGTACTGAAATTTATATTCACAGATGAATAGCAGTTGATTCAAGTCTACTCAAAGTTTCATAAATACACAAAACATATGTCTAACCATTGTCTGGCACTGTGATTTCACCAATAAACATATCTCATAAGCTCCTTCATGAAATGCAATATCTCGAGATCAATCTCCATCACTTCATTACAAATCTTGCTGGGCATCACTCTTCCACAGGTTACCTTCACTTTAAGCATTCATCACTTCTGAAGTTGTCATCATTCATACACATGATATGCCCATACCTATTTCTTTACTACCTACAAAAGGCTAAACACAGAGCGGACAAACAAGGACAGACAAATGGATTAAGTCGATTACATCGACCCCAGTGCGTAACTGGTACTTAATTTTATCGACCCCGAAAGGATGACAGGCACAGTCGACCTCAGCGGGATTTGAACTCAGAACATAACGGCAGACGAAATACAGCTAAGCATTTCGCCTGGCGTGCTAATGTTTCTGCCAGCTCTCTGCCTTAAAAAAGATGAAATACCTATTTCTTTACTACCCACAAGGGGCTAAACACAGAGGGGGCAAACAAGGACAGACAAATGGATTAAGTCGATTACATCAACCACAGTGCATAACTGGTACTTATTTAATCGACCCTGAAAGGATGAAAGGCAAAGTTGACCTCGGCGGAATTTTGAACTCAGAACGTAACGGCAGACGAAATACCGCTAGGCATTTCACCCGCCGTGCTAACGGTTCTGCCAGCTTGCCACCTTTGATATGTCCATACCAGTACCACTTACTCTCTTGCGCATTACAAAGGCCTTCTTCTTGCCGATGAATGCTAAATATAGGGACTTACTTCTAGCTGAATACTTTTCCTGTACTTGTGTCACTAGTGGCATTGGTGGTACCTTTTCCTGGTATGATGCTGAACTGCATCTCACCCAGGTTAATCCTATTCCAAATCAGTTTTGCAATAACTTTCTTTTTAACTTTTATAACCTGATCCATCAGTTAGCTACATGGTAGCTTCCTTTTTCTAATGGATTTTCTTTGCACTTTCAGCAGTTCCCAATGATGCTACTAAACCAGTTATTAGTGTGATACTTTCCTGCACAACCTAATTGGCCATGCAGGTGATTAGCCTGTAACAAATTCCACCAGAAATTTTAAGTATCTCAGCAGTAATTCCTAATGGACTAAGTAGATTTCCTCTCTTCATATTTTAAATTCCTCTATCTACCATAATACTGTTAACCCTTTAGCATTTGAACTGGCCATTTCTAGCCTAAATATTCTTCCTGTTTTATATTTAAACCAATCAGATGCAGCCTCTCACACCTACCCTACAATGTCCTTCTAGAAATAAGCATGAAAATCTCATAGATTTTTTGACTCTATTGACCAGAGCATTCCACCTCTCATCTAGCCAAGTCCTTTCATCAGCTACAGATATGATTTGTAGCCTTCAGCAGGTTTTCTCATAGGAAATTCCAGCTGACCCCTAAAAGTTTCAATCTTCTCCTTTCCACTATCATTTGTGTCATTGAGAATTTCCCTGAATCTACAATCTATTGGAGATTCCTTTAGTTTCCATGCCTTTGTTCTCCAGATTATCCTTTTTCTCTGAGTCTATCTGGCTCTTACTTTGAATTCACAATCATTAATCTTTGCTGGATGGTATATTCTTCATCAGGAAAGGATTTCGTATTTACAACTTTCTGCCTTGTTTCTTGGTGAGAATATGAAGGTGGGCTGAAAACTTCATAGGCTGACTTTGAAGGAGTGATGCCAGAGTTCAGAAATCTTGCATGTATTAATTTCAACACTTCTTAATAATAACTGCATTGTTTCTTTCCAGGTAAACTGACATCTTACTGCTCAAAGAAGACTTCAAATGTAACTAGTAGCGACTTCCCTTGAAAACCAACAAAATTTGGCATCATGGTGCTACCAAGAACCTATAGGAAAAGGGTTCATCCCCCAAGACATTCATGCTGACATGGTTGCTATACTAAGCGATGATATTCTAATTTTATCAACAGTGCAAAAGTAGGCAGCGGAATTTAGGAGGGGAAGGGAGGGTCTAGAATCTAACCCAAGGTCTGGATGTCCTGCAACATCCACCACTGAGGAAAATATTGATCAGTTTCACAACATAGTGATAGATGATAGGCAATTGACTATAAATCAAATAGCCAATGCTATTAGCATATCCTGGGAGAGAGTTGAGAATTTTCTGCACAATGAACTTGGCATGATGAAAGTTTCTGTTCCATGGGTGCCGCGTCTTCTGACACCTGATGATAAGTGCAGGAAAATCTGACATTGTCTCAGGCAGGCCCAGCCAGTTTTCTTGAACATTTCTTAATTCAGGACGAATGTTGGCTTCATCACTTTGAGCCAGAGACAAAGAGACAATTCATGTAGTGTAAATACCTCTCCTCACTTGCTCCAAAGAATGCCAAGGTTGTTTCATCTGCAGGAAAGGTGAGGGCCTCAATTTTTTGGGGTGCAAAAAGCATTGTGTCTACTGACTATCTTCAAAAGGGCCACACCATCAATAGAGAATACTATGCCAACTTGCTGAGGGCAATTATGAAAGGTAATCAAGACCAAACATCCAGGAAAACTGACAAAAGGTGTCTGGTTTCATCAGGACAATGCTCCAGCACACAAATCCTTGGTTTCAATGACTGCTGCGCATGACTGTGGCTTTAAACTGGTTGATCATCTTCCCTATTCTCATGATTTGCCCCATCTAACTATCATCTGTTGCCTTATATGAAAAACTGGTGTGGTGAGAGTTATTGACACCCCTGTTGGATTGGAAGAATGGACTAGCCTAACATGAAAAACTATTGTGGCGAGAGTCATTGGCATCCCTGTGGGACTGGAAGAATGGACTAGCCGAACATAAAAAACTGTTGTGGCAAGAGTCAATGACACCCCTGTGGGATTGGAAGAATGGGCTAGCCGAACTCTTATAAAGAACAGCGTATTGGTTGAGACGAAGGGAGTTGTAGGAGTTGTTGAGTGTTTGTGGAAGTCATTGAGATCATTGAGAGTTTGTATTTATTGGAGTATCGTGTTTAGTGGAGTAATTTGAAGTATGTTAGTGTGAAGAGAGTTGTGTCCATCCCTGCTTCATGAAATCTGTATATCCAATGTATAGATGGATATAAAAGTGGTGATGAGTTTATTCAAAGCGTACGTCAGATGTTAACATTTTCTTTTGATACAAAAATCAAAGAAAAATTAGTTAACATAGAAGACAGCCTTTGTGGTGCAGTTGCAACAGCAATTACAACAACAACAATATGGAATTACAGAATTTAGTTATAACCCAGAAGAAGGTATTACTATTTCTGCATATTTCCAAAGATATGAGGAAATCTTCAAAGAGGAATACAAAAATTGGATGGACAATGAAAAGGTACTACTACTTTTAAGAAAATTATCCCCAGCAGAACACAAAATACTGTAACTACATTCTACCAAAAAGACCATGTGAAATTGTTATTGAAAATTTTCAGTGAGAGACGTTCCCTGTTCAATACTCACTGGGAGTCTTTGAATTTAGTATAAAAGGATGATGAAGATTTCACTTTTTGGATAACTCCAGTCTTTTCTAGTCTCTGTAGTTCTTCATTGACTTGCATCATCACTGCAAAGGGTACTATTTGTTTTGGTTTAAATACTGGTATGGCATTTTTCTTTTATTTGAAAAAATGCTTTCGTCTTGGCACACAGACCTAATTTATCAGACAGAACCCCCCCTTTGCTTGCGAAGACCTGTTGGGGCAAGTGAAATCGGAATCGAAATTGAACCAATCCTATGACTGGCACCTGACAGATGCCAGGACCCCTGGACTGGAGATACGTAAAAAGCACTATCCGAATCGTGGCCGATGCCAGCACCGCCTCGACTGGCTTCCGTGTCGGTGGCACGTAAAAAGTACCATCCGAATCGTGGCCGAAGCCAGTGCCGCCTCGACTGGCTTCCATGCAGGTGGCACGTAAAATGCACCAATCCGACCGTGGCCGATGCCAGCCTCGCCTGGCACCAGTGCAGGTGGCACGTAAAAAGCACCCACTACACTCACGGGGTGGTTGGCGTTAGGAAGGGCATCCAGCTGTAGAAACATTGCCAGATAAGACCGGAGCCTGGTGCAGCCTTCTGGCTTCCCAGATCCCCGGTCGAACCGTCCAACCCATGCTAGCATGGAGAACGGACGTTAAACGATGATGAAGAACTTAAGGAAAAATATTTTTTACTCTTTCCTTCAATTCGTCTGACGACTTGTTTTTAGTAGGGGGGGAAAAACCATTTATATTTTTACAGAACAGATTTATGGGGAGGTCTCATAAATTAAACAATTCCATCCAGTCAGTACTATTATTAAACTATGGTTTCAAGATGGAGTATATACCATCCAAGAAATTAGACCATGCTGATTGTTTATCAAGATTTATTTCAAAAACCATGGAACCATTTGAAGATACTGTGATTAAACACTAATTACCTCAATTACTTTATTTCAGGTAACTGCATATTTACTCCACCCATCTCATCACTGTTACTCACACAGAATAATTTGTATCCTTGTTTCTTGCCTGTGGAGAGTTCAGCTAAGGAACCGCACCATCTTATTTCTTGTGGATAATACCTCCACAATCTCTCCAGACCTACCTTTCATCACTCCATTGTTGATTGTAGCAGCCCTAAAGTTTTTGAACTGACTTAAAGGCGGGTGGGTATCAAGTGGTACTTAAATTTGTTGCTGTTTGATTTCTGTCCCTGGGTAGGATAAGGAAGATTCTTTATTCTCACATGGCTAGATACCTGTAGCTTTGATTGGCTTGCTATTTCTCCATCCACTCAAACAACAATTCAACACATTATTATTATTAATAGTACTATTAATACTGAGGTTGTAAGTTCTAGTCACCTGGTATAATTTTGTTAGTATTAAAATAGACATAAGATGTATAAATGTAAATAGTGAATCTATTATGCTAGTTTCAGATTGAGGGTGATGCTAAGCTAATTACTAGAAGAGTGAATTGATGAATATTTTCTTGTATATAGACATACATACATATATATATATATTACACATACACAGGTATGTGAGAGCATAGGTGCAAAACAAGGTGGAAATAATACTCAAATCCCAAAGGTAGAGTAAAATACAGTGTTTTATAGTAAATGAAAAAGTTCACAAAACTTACTCAGAGTTTCATGTAACCAGTCATCAGAAAGAAGTGAACTTTTGGAGTGAAACTGAGTAACAATTTGTAAAGTTTTACAACTTCAATAAAATGCAAACTATTTACACACATATACTAATGCCACTGAAATCTTCAAGAGGACACACATAGAGGTACTTGTAGAGGAAAGAAAGAAGTTGAATTTGCAGATAAACCTCAATTGATTACAATACTCAATAATATTTTCCTCTTTTCTTGACTGCTCTGGTGTCTGTATTTGTATACTAGTTTCTGTAGTCTTCACACTCAAATGCACATAAACACAGACACAGACTTTCTCTCTCTCTCTCTCTCTCTCTCTCACACACACACACACACATTAACAGGCTAAGGGGTACAAGGCAACCGAGAAAACTAGCTGCCAATATACTGCCTGTACAGACCCGTAATCCTTATACTTACAACATCTGTGGGCTTCTTAGCAAATCATGACTGACAAAGAAAGTGTGGGTTGTCGGATCCTCATATGCTGAAACAGACGGGAGAGTCCATCTTATATATAAATGCCATAGACTTCTTTCAGTTTCTATCTACCAAATTCACAGACTTCTTTCAGCTTCTGTTGACCAAATTCACTTATAAAGCTTTGGGTGGCTCAGGGAACTGGTAGAAGTCACCCATTGAAAGTGCTACAAATGTGTGTGTGTGGGGGCATGCATAAATATATGTGCATATGGCTGAGTGTGTGTGTATGTTTGTCTTTACATGGACTCTACTCTGGCAGTGCTAAGATTATTTATGCTCTTTGTAAATGAGACATATCCTACAGCTCAGTTGCTTGAGGTGTGAATGCCAGTGGAATTTATACACCACTTTAAATTGAGTGTTAGCATCAGGGAGGGCATCTAGTCACACGATACTATCTCATGAAGTCTTCCAACCCATACGAGCATGAAAAAAACAGCAGTAAAATTCATGATGATAATGATGATATCTTTTCAAAATAGTATATATATTGTTTTGAAAAAAACACGTTTGAAAAAAAATTTTTTAATTTCTTCTAATTTTCCAATTTTAATAAGAAAACACACACACAAAGGATATAAAAAAAAACAAAAGCAAAAATAGCAACAAAGCAAAACCAGGATGAAGAAGAAAGAACTATGAGATCATTGGAGCCAATGGGGTAGAATTTGGTATAATGTAGATAAGATACAGGATGAACATTCATACATATGCATAGAAATACACACACACACACACACACACACACACACACACATATATATATATATATATATAGTTAGAAGCAATTATTAAAATGTGTTTAAAGTTTTCGCTGATGATGATGATAAGATTGGGTGAGGTGGGGAGGAAAAATTGATAAATGATTTCTAGTGAATATCTTCAGTTATTGTCAGCGCCATTTGTTCAAGAAGAATTGGCGTCATTCCAAAGAATGCCAGGAGATGTCCGATAATTAATGTTCTTCTTCTCTTACTTTCTCCTCCTCCTCTGAAGATGATAATAATGACGAGGATGATGATGATGGTGGTGGTGGTGGTGATGATGACAGTGATGATGATGATGATGATGATCTCCTGAGCAATTGTTCTTAACACCACAAAAACTGTTTGTATTGCTGTGTGAAGGTTTATAATTAAGATATTTTATTGATTTTTTTTTACTGGCCTTTTTCTATTTTTGTCTTACGTTTTTTTTCCCCCTCTCTCTTGGCCAGAAACAGTGCAAGTAGACCGAAATTTATTCAACATAAACAGTCTGTGAGGCTTAAAATCATGTGCAGTTGAGCTGAGGACGATGCCGGACAACTGACCACATGTTTGTAATTTCAAACCTTACTATTACTACTGCCATTGGGCTGTGACCTTCAAGGAACGCCTGATTTTGTTTGCTCTGCTCCAGCTGGCCTGACTAACTGCATAAGATAATAGGAACCATGAACCAAAAATGGAGTCTCTAGGCAGTCACTTGACCTGCTAGAAAAAACAGACATCGCCAGTGGACATATTGTGATTATAGATGTGAACTGATAAATATATAACGCATTATGAGTATAACTCAACAGATGAATATGTAATGCAATTTCTAATGATTTTTTAGACAACTAATCATATCATCATCATCATCCTCGTCTAACGTCTGCTTTCCATGCTAGCATGGGTTGGACGATTTGACTGAGGTCTGGCAAACCAGACTCCAATCTGACCTGGCTGAGTTTCTACAGCTGGATGCCCTTCCTAACGCCAACCACTCCGAGAGTATAGTGGGTGCTTTTACGTGCCACCGGCACGAGAGCCAGTTTGGTGGTACTGGCAACGGCCATGCTCAAATGGTGCTTTTTATGTGCCACCTGCACAGGAGCCAGTCTTAATGAATAATTATATTCTGAAGAGTTAACAAATATTTTTGCTTATATATTGTCACACTGCTTCCCCTCTTTCAATTGTTTGAATATTGAACAACATCAAACTGAAAGAAGCCCGTCACATATATGTATATGCATAGGCATACATGCATACATATGCAGGTATGCATGTTTGTGTATGTTTATGCCATCTTGTTTTCATGCTGCATGATAGTTGTAAATAAGTGCAATTTTTTTTTCCAGTCTTCTCCGAAAGCATCCATCCAGGGAGACGTATTACCTTGCTGGAAACAAAATGGCATCAGTAAAAACATCTAGTCTTAGAAGATCTATCTACTTCAAACAAATTCTATTTGACCCATGCAAGCTTGGAAAAAATGGACGTTAAAAATGGACATTAAAATAATTTGTTGAGGCAGATTTTCTACAGTCTAATACTCTTCCTGTCGCCAACTGTTTCCAAGCGAAGAAATATTTTCCCATAACTGGACAGGTTTTTCATGGAAGACTGGAAGCAAACAATCTCACTTGTATGATAAAGCTTATTAACAACCGTTATGTTATTTTGAGATAAGGGTACACACAAACACACGCACACATACATAATGGGATTCTTTCACTTTCCATCTACCAAATCCACTCACAAGGCTTTGGTCAGTGAGGGGTTAGAGTAGACACTTGTTCAAGGTGCTGCAGAGTAGAACTGAACTCAAGACCACATGATTGGGAAGCAAGTGATTTTGTAACTTTTGCCAATTAAAACAATAAAATATATATACTCATTTTTAACAAAACAGGGAACTGGAAATCTGTTTAGTATTTATTCACCATTACATACAGCAGCAACTGAGACTACATATTGGATTGTAATAATGGAGTAAGCAGATGTGGTTTAAGAGGAAACAGCTGGGATTTCCCCTAAATACCTACATAATTATACTCATGTACTGAGTTCTTATCCTGTTTGTTCTACCAAATACATACATACACACACACACACACACACACACAAATATGTGTATGCACATGAGTGTGTGTGTGTGTATATATATATATAATACACTAGCAGTATCACCCGGCGTTGCTCAGGTTTGTAAGGGAAATAACTATAAAGCATTTTTAGAGAGTTATAGCCAAAAAATAGCACAAAAATGGAAAAAAAATGATGGTAAATTTTTTTTGAGAGTTAAAAAAGGTCGAGTTGCGTCCCCATGACAGTCTGTGGTTTGTGTTTCTGATTCTCGACCCCATGTCAAATTTATCGATTTTTTTCAGAACTGGGGGAACTTTTCAAAATTTTTGCTGCGTTAGTTTTGAATAATGACATTGGGCTATGTGTGTGTCAAGTTTCATCAGAATCGGTTGAAAGCCGTGGTCAGGGTGAGGGTACAACCAAACAGACACACAGAAACACACACAGACAAACTGCCGTTTATATAGAGAGAGATATAAAAAGCACCCACTACACTCTTGGAGTGGTTGGCATTAGGAAGGGCATCCAGCTGTAGAAACACTGCCAGATTAGACTGGAGCCTGGTGCAGCCTCCTGGCTTCCCAGACCACGGTCGAAAACCGTCCAACCCACGCTAGCATGGAAAACAGACGTTAAACGATAATGGTGATGATGATATATATAGTTAGCTAGAAAGGCAGATATATATAATAGCATTTTCTAAAATCTGTTTAAATTTTTAAAAAATTGTGGGACACATAGAGAGAAGGCAAGAGGGAGAGAGAGAGGGGAGAGGGGAGAGAGAATAAAGCAGTTGGTAAGGCAGCAACAGAAGGTGGGTGTGTTCAGTGGTGTATTGTCTGTCTGCTATTGTATTGATACATGTGATCAGTGATAGATGATGACACCAGTGGGGGAGTGTCTGTCTGTATGTCTGGATGTGTGCATAGTGGGTGGGTGGGTGGGGCGGAAGGAGAGGAGATTGATTTGTATCAATAGATATTGATTTATCAAACATTTACACAAACTCTAACATACTCAATGACACACTGACAACAAATGCATGTACGTAACACTTGCATATACACACATGTACACATTACACATAGTCAATAACATCCATCTACATATATATATATATACACATACCTGTGTGTGTGTGTGTGTGTGTGTGTGTGAGTATATTACTGTGAGCCACAGACCAAATTTGTGGTTGGTGCAAAGTCCCAACCAGGCCTAAGGTGATATGGTGGTGGAACAGTGTAGTTGACAACGCCTTGAGAGCAAATAAACAGGCCTGGAAGAACTGGAAAAGTGGTGATAGCAAGGAACTATATTTGGTAGGTTGAAGGGAAGCTAGGAGGCCAGTATACTTAGCCGGGGTTGAAGCAGAAAGGAAGAAGTTTGTCAATGTTTGGCGGGATGAAGTATTTTGGTTTGCAAGACAGTGTGTCAAGAAAAACTGTGATGTTGGATTGAAGTGCATTCACATGGATGATGGTTCACTTGCAGTTAGCAACTCTGCAAAGAAAGAGACTTGGTAGTGCCACTATGAAAGGTTGTTAAGTGTAGAGGATTCATGGAGAGTCTGCCTAATGTGGATCCGACAGAGGGATCAGCAATCTGAATAGACAGTAGCAGGGTAGTTAAAGCCATGAAGGATATGAAGATGGGGAAAGCCCCTGGCTCATCAGGAATCACTACCGAGATACTTAAAATATCTGGTGGTGTGGGTTATGGTCTAGTCACCCATGTAGTTAATCAGATTGTCCACAATGGAGTCATACCCAATGACTAGTGTAGCAGCACCATAGTAACTGCTACAAAGGTAAAGGTGATACCTTAGACAGAAATAATTAGAGAGGTATCAAATTGTTGGATCAATTGATGAAAGTTATGGAGAGGGTCATAGCCCAACTAATTAGGGAGAGAGATAATCTAGATGAGATGTAGTTTGGTTTTGTGCCAGAGAGAATCTCACCAATGATGCTATATTCCTGGTAAGGCAGTTGCAGGAAAAGTACTTAGCCAAAAATAAACCTCTGTACTTCATTTTTGTTCACATGTAGAAAACCTTTGAGAGAGAGAGAGAGAGAGAGAGAGAGAGAGAGAGAGAGAGAGAGAGAGAGAGAGAGAGAGAGAGAGAGAGAGAGAGAGAGAGAGAGAGAGAGAGAGAGAGAGAGAGAGAGAGAGAGAGAGAGAATAAAGCAGTTGGTGTATGTTCAACAGAGTGTGAGCATCTTGAGAAAAATATCAGAGGTGGTGTGCAATAGAGACAACTGTGTTGGTATGGTCATGTGTTGTATATGGATGAGGACAGCTGCATAAAGAAGAGCTGATCTCTAACTGTGGAGGGAACCTGTGGAAAAGGTAAAGCCAAGAAGACATGGGATGAGATGGTGAAGCACAATCTTTGACTCTTGGGTCTCACAAAGGTGATGACAAGTGATCAAGATCTTTGGCGATTTGATGTGCTAAAGAAGACTTGTCAAGCCAAGTGAAATTGTAGTCATGGCCAGTGCTGGTGACACATAAAAAGCACCCGTGCTAGTAACATATCTAAGGCACCCATGCTGATGACATGTAAAAGGCACCTGTGCCAGTGACATGTAAAAGGCACCCACTACATCATCATCCGCTTTCCATGCTAGCATGGGTTGGACGGTTCAACTGGGGTCTGTGAAGCCAGAAGGCTGCATCAGGCCCAGTCTGATCTGGCAGTGTTTCTATGGCTGGATGCCCTGCCTAACGCCAACCACTCCGTGAGTGTAGTTGGTTCTTTTTACGTGCCACCGGCACGGGGGCCAGGCGAGGCTGGTAACGGCCCCGAACGGATGGTGCTTTTTACGTGCCACCGGCACGTAAAAGCATCCAGCCATTGAAACCACATCAAATCAGCCTGTCTAACCCATGCCAGCATGGAAAGTAGATGCTAAATGATGATAATGATGATACAGGAATCCCTCACTTTATGGAAGTAAAGTGTGCCTGAAAATTTTGCCATAACACGTGGCACCAGCACTGGCAGAGTCACCAAGTAACTTTGCAAAACAAGGAATCTTTGAGAAGAGAGAGGGCATTGGAGGAGGTGATCTTTCAAGAGGTAGGATCACTAGGCAGTTATGGGGGTGGTTAACAGTCACAAGTTTGCTGATGGCATGGTCACTCTGTAAGTGGTGTGTTTGTGAATGTAGTGTTTTATGTGGAAATCTATGTTGTCCAAGCACATGTAACTGATTACATTTTTTTCCTTAGTTGTTTTAGTTATTGGACTATGGTCATGTCAGGGTGCTATATTTAAGGGGGTCTCCTTTTAGTTGATCATATGACCGCAGTACTTATTTTAGTCTTTTACTTAATTTATCAATATATATTTATCATATGACAAAGTTTTCACCTTTTTGACATAAGGGGATGCAACACAGCACTGATTCACACAGACATGTAGTCATAGATATATGGAAGTATGTATGCATGCATGTGTGTGTATGAATGTGTGTGCACACGTGCTTGCATCTGTATGTGTGTGTGCACATATGTGCTTGCATGTGTGTGTGTGTGCACACATGTGCTTGCATGTGTGTGTGTGTGTGCATAATAAGACAACTACACGAGGTGCATCTGACAGTAAACCATTGTACTTGGCATTCATCAATCTGGAGAAGGCATTTGACAGAGTTCCTTACTCTATGATCAGGTGATCTCTGAGGGAGATAGGAGTAGACGAAAGGCTTGTAAGAGCCATACAAGCCATGTATGGAGATGCTGTCAGTAAAGTGAGAGTTAGCCACAAGTACAGCAATGAATTTAATGTACAGGCACAAGTTCACAAGGGTTCAGTACTCAGTTCCCTCCTATAATCCTCCAAGCCATAACATAGGAATTTAAGACTGGCTACTCTTGGGAGCCACTGTAAACTGATGATTTTGCTCTCGTAAAAGAAACTGCGACAGAACTGAAAAGGAAATCCCAGATGTGGAAAGCAAAACGGGAGAATCAAACAGCCTTAAAGTTAACAGAGGAAAGATCAATATTGTAGTAAGCCATAGAAACTGAGCCAAAATAGATTGGAGCCTGGTGCAGTTCTCTGGCTAATCAGCTCCAGTCAAGCTGTCTAACCTATGCCAGCATGGAAAATGGACATTAAATGATGACGATGATGATGATGATGATGATATGTGTGTGTGTGTGTGTGTGTGTGTGTGTGTGTGTGTGTGTGTGTGTGTGTGTGTGTGTGTGTGTGTGTGTGTGAGAGAGAGAGAGAGAGAGAGAGAGAGAGAGAGAGAGAGATAAGGTAGTATTCATAAGTGGAAGGTGTACAGGATCCATGAAAACTATAGAAACTGATTCTCTGAAATGCCCAGGTGGTTCATTACAGGTAGTAGACAATTTCTGTTACCTAGGGGACCAAATTAGTATTAGGGGAGGATGCACAGAGAGTGTGACAGCTAGAATAAAAATGGGTTGGAGGAAATTCAGAGAGCTGTTACGTCTGTTGGCTATGAAAGGTTTCTCTCTCTGAGTGAAAGGAAGATTGTATGAGGCATGTATATGGACAGCAGTTCTACATGGTAGTGAGATGTGGGCCTTGAATGCAGAAGACATGAGATGGTTAGAGAGGAATGAGGCTAGTATGCTCTGCTGGATGTGTAATGTAAGTGTACATGTGCAACAGAGTGCCAGTGTATTGAGAGAGAAGTTAGGTATAAGAGAAATTAGTTGCTGTTTGCAAGAGAGAACACACACACGCACATACATACACACACGCACACGATGGGCTTCTTTCAATTTCTGTCTCTCAAATCCACTCACAAGGCTTTGGTCAGTCCAAGGCTATAGTAGAAGACACTTGCCCAAGGTGACATGCAGTGGGAATGAACTTGGAACCACGTGGTTTGGAAGCAGACTTCTTACTACACAACCACACTTGTGTGTGTGTGTGTGTGTGTAATACACACACACTTATATACAGACACACACACATATACACACACACATGATGGGCTTCTTTCAGTTTCCATCTACCAAATCCACTCACAAGGCTTTGGTCTTCTACCAAGCCTATAGTAGAAGACACTTGCCCAAGGTGACATGCAGTGGGAGTGAACTTGGAATCATGTGGTTGGGAAGCAGACTTCTTACTACACAACCACACCTGCGCCTCTGTGTGTGTGTGTGTGTACATACATGCACACTTATATACAGACACACACACACATATACACACACATACACACACACATATCCATATGTGTGTAGTGTATATGCGGCTTGTTTCCAATAGCAAGGCACTGTCAACCTCAAACAGTAGAACACATTTGCCCAAGGTGGTATGTAGTAGGATTCAAACCAGAACCATATAGAAGCAAAGTGGACAAACAAATACTGAATGAGAAAGAGACAGTGAAGAAGAAGAAGAAGAAGAAGAGAGAGAGAGAGAGAGAGAGAGAGAGAGAGAGAGAGAGGGAGGGGGTGGAGAGGGGGAAATATATTTATTCCTAATAATGAGCTACTAATTTGAAGGTCAAACTGATGAAGCTAACACTGTGTGTGTGTATATATATATATATATATATATATATATGTGTGTGTGTGTGTGTGTGTGTGTGTGTGTGTGTGTGTGTGTGTGGATGTGTGTGTGTATGAGTTTATAGTTTGTGAGTATGTTTGCATATGTGTAAATGTATAGTCTGTGGGTATGTTTACATAGATGTGCATATGTATACACTACAGGTGTGTTTAAATATATGTATGCGAATTTATGATCTGTGAGTATGTTTATACAAGTGCACGAATATTCTATGTTATGTTTACATAGATGTGTATATTTGCATATGCGTGTATGTATAATTTGTGGTTATGTTTACATAGTTATGTTTGTATGTATTGAGTGTGCATATCTTTATATATGTGTACATGTATGTATTCTTAGTATGTATGTCTACCCATGTGCATGAGTGTGTGTGTGTGTATGTGTGTATATGTATTGTTTGTGGATGTATTTACATAGTTATGTGTGTGTTCGTGTATTGTGTATAGATAATTGTACATATGCATGTGTGTATGTAGCTTCTGTATGTAAGTGTGTTTGAACAAATGTGTGTACATGTGTGTTTATTTGTGTAGTGTGTGGGTACGTTTCTTGCAAGAATATTATTATGTATATGCCAAGTTGAAACAAAAGATTTTGGGGATTTTCACTCTTTTACTTGTTTCAGTCATTTGACTGTGGCCATGCAGGAGCACCGCCTTTAGTCGAGCAAATCGACCCCAGGACTTATTCTTTGTAAGCCTAGTACTTATTCTATCGGTCTCTTTTGCCGAACTGCTAAGTTACGGGGATGTAAACACACCAGCATCAGTTGTCAAGTGATGTTGAGGGGACAAACACAGACTGACAAACATATATACACACATACATATATAGATGTATATATATATATACGACAGGCTTCTTTCAGTTTCCGTCTACCAAATCCACTCACAAGGCTTTGGTCGGCCTAAGGGTATAGTTGAAGACACTTGCCCAAGATGCCATGCAGTGGGACTGAACTTGGAACCATGCGGTTGGTAAGCAAGCTACTTACCACACAGCCACTCCTGCACCTATAATTGTGTAATTTTTGTTTACTTGTAGTTCATATTTTAGTGTGATTGAATGTTCTGTTTCATTTTCAGTGTGTTCTATCTATAAGTTTGTCTCTTTCAATTTTTGGTAGTTTAACCTCACATAAAACCTTCACGTGTTTGTTAGTCTGCTGTTATATTTTTCCTTATCTCTTTTCTCTTTTACTTGTTTCAGTCATTTGACTGCGGCCATGCCGGAGCACCGCTTTTAGTCGAGCAAATCGATCCTGGAACTTTTTCTTTGTAAGCCCAGTACTTATTCTATCGGTCTCTTTTGCCGAACCGCTAAGTGACGGGGACGTAAACACACCAGCATCGGTTGTCAAGCAATGCTAGGGGGACAAACACACACACACACAAACATACATACATACACACACACACACACACCACACACACACACACACACACACACACACACACACACACACACACATATATATATATATATATATACATATATACGACAGGCTTCTTTCAGTTTCCGTCAACCAAATCACTCACAAGGCATTGGTCGGCCCAGGGCTATAGCCCAAGATGCCATGCAGTGGGATTGAACCCGGAACCATGTGGCTGGTTAGCAAGCTACTTACCACACAGCCACTCCTGCGCCTGTGTGTTTTATGTCTCTGTGTGTTTTTTTCTCTAAAGTTCATATTTCTCTTTTATGGTGTTTGTGTGTTTTGGGTAGAGTGTTGCTGTGTAGAATGCATATAACACTTTGATTTAGTTGTCACATGTCCCGTGTTCTCTTTTAATTATTCTTTTTCATCCCTTTCAGGGTTGATAAATTAAGTCCCAGTTGAGCACTAAGGTCAATGTAATCAACATACCCTTCCCCTGAAGTTGCTGGCCTTGTGCCAAAATTTGAAAGCATTATTATTGTTGTTATTGTTGTTATTTCAGATCAGATTTATTCTTGAATATTGTTTAGGTGTTGTTGTTGTTGGTGGTGGTGGTGATGTTTTTAATAATAAAGTTGAGAAACTGAACTTTTCTCTGGTTTTTCCATATCTTGAAGATGGGAATGAATAAGAGAGATTGTCAGAATCTCTGTAGACATCGTGAAAGGAGGAGCATGGCTTGTTTGACTGATGGAGAGGTCATGGAGAGGGAAAGGGGTGAGAGAAGAAAGTGGGTGGGTGGGTGCTGGAGGCTACACTCCTTAGAGTTGTAGCTAGAGGGCAGAGGAGGGGGAAATTAATAATTTTTAATTGATAGAATAATGATGAGTGATGTTGATGATGAGAATGATGTTTCAATGATGCTGATAATGATGACTGAATGATGATGATGGTGATGATGAATGATGGTCAAGCTGACTTTAGATGAAAAATATACATAACTAAATAATTAGGAAATTAATGAACTCACTAATTATCATCAACACTTTTACTACCGTGAGGCCTTAATGACACATATCCTCTCTTCTCTAATAATTAGCATGGGTTTGTGTGTGTGTCTCAGTGTGTCTGCTTGTGTGTACATGTGAGTGAGATATGTGTGTATCTGTGACTTTGTCTCCATATATTTAAGTGAGTTTACACCTTTGTTTCCATGAGTATGTGTGTCTGTCTGTTCTTTTGCCTCTGTGTGTATTTGTGCTTCAGTGATAACCCTCCTCCCCATCTCTGACTATGTCATAGAAAGGTTTACCACTGAAGGCTTTAGCCTCATGTAATGTACAGCTAGGAGCCTTGTCAGTTTGGTAAAGCTACGCCTTGCCACTACTGTGCCAGCTACATACTTAAGGGGTTAAACTCACCACTACAAAGCTAAGAAAACATCAGTTTTACAGTGCTGCCCCTGCCTCCTCAATATTGCAATCTCTATCCTCAACCTTGCTGTGGTATCTGTTTTACAGCTGAGTATTCTGAGCCACTGAGTCAAATTCTGAAATGCTGGTTTCTTCACTTGTTGTTTAGTCGTACATCAGCTCTGATCCAGCAGACCTATGATCAAAGGTACTCCGACTATGACCATCCCAACATTTTTTTTCAAGTATTTATATAGTACCATGTCATCACATGCATACCTTTTCTGTTTTTGTGAAAGTCAGATTTAAGAGAGATTTGGCTGCTATTTCTGTCAGGTTGAATCACTGTGGAATTTCTCTTATTGGCTCAAGGAGAACCTTCTTGTTGACACCAACTCAGCAATGTAAATTCAAACACATGTTGTGTTGGTCATGGTGGGAAGACATAGTGAAACACACACATCATTGATCCACCCTACAACCAATATGCCAACACCCCATCCACTGATTCTGCTATGCCAACATGTGTTCCACATTTGGGGTAATCTACCCAATACTTGATACAATGACAATATTCCATCTAAAATCCAACAAGAGAACCTTTATATGATGGTTTGAATTGCTAGAAATAACAGTCAAATCTCCCCTCTCCCCATCTTCAAATCACACTTTATCATCTTAAAAAAGAAAAAGAAGAGTGGCATTGGATGCTGTAAGCCTAGATATATTATGTCAAAAAATATGTATAATGGGCATGGTTGGAATATCTGGGATAAGATTTAAGGGTTTACCTCAGGTCAAACAACAACAAGCCATAACCAACAAGGGACTCGCTCAATCTGCTTGAAACAACAGCCAAATCTCCCTGCAATCACACTGTAGTGTTAAAATAGGACAGTCACATTATATAATGTTGCCCTAGATACAATATGTCCAAGTAAAAAATGTGATGGTCACAGCTTCAACAAGTTTGATCATAGGTCTGCAAGGATGATTGTGTAAGACATTTGACAGCTAATTGTAGCAGATAACAATTATGTGAAGGTTCCTTCATTTTCAGAAGTCACTTAAAATGATTGAATATACTGGAGATATTAGTCTTGAATATAACAGAATTTCTTGGGGCCAGAAATTAAGAGTGAAGGGTTTTAGTCCACACCATCAACCTTGATATTTAGCTGGTACTCTGTTTTATTGACATTGGAATGGTAAAACAAATTTGACCTCAGCAGGATTGGAACTCAGAATGTAAAGGGCCATAACTTAATTCCACTAAGCATTTTACCCTATGCCCTAATGGGTCTGCCAATCTAACTTCAAGGATGTATGTTGGAAATGAGAAAGTATGACATGGTTGGAATGAAAGATAAAATGGTTTAAGTTCTGCATACAGTAGGTCTCCTGTACCAAACTTCCTAACTGCACAGCCACAACACATCCTCCATCAGTTTTGACAATGAGTATTCAGTTGTTTAAGCAATTAAGAATTTGGTGGTTGAGTATTCCACAGACATGTATACTCTTAACAAAATTCTTAGGCCAAATCAAGGTGACATGATATATAACTAAGCTAGAGCTTTCACTTATGGATACTATCTATACAATGGGCTTCCACACAGTTTCCATCTCCCCAGTTTTACCCACAAGACTTGAGTTGACCTGAGACTATGATAAAAAGTAGAGGCACTTGCCTAAGGTGTCACACAGTGGGATCACACCGGGGACCTCGTGATTGTGAAGCAAATCTCTTAACCATTCATTGATGTCTGCATCCATTATAACACATACACACACACAAACGTATGTACGAGGTTGATTCAAAAGTTTTCCATATTTTGAGCTTTAATTAATAGTTCAAACAAATTACATATGCAAATTCCTAAAAATATATCCCATCATATTCTGTTGTTTGTTGCCGTCATTGTACCAGAAGCTCAATTCCACACTTATATCATTTAGTTGGCAAAAGGTTCCCTGCACTCATCCTCAACCTCATCCACATTGTTGAACCTTCATCCATGCAAGAAAGAAGCCACGACTCAGAAAAGGTGGTAATCTGATGGTGCAGGGTCTAGACTGTAGGCAGAGTGAGGCAGCACTTTCAGCCCCTCAGCTTTCTCGAGTTTGCATTTGGTCACATTGGCAGTGTGTGCTGGGGTATTGTCATGCTGTAGGAGCGCACATTCCCAATTGACCAATGCTGGACGGTGGGCTTTCAAAGCATCCTATACTCACTGCAGCTGTTGAACATAAAGGTTAGTGTTCACAGCATGACCATCTGGGACAAGCTCAAAGTGCAACGCCCACTCAAAATTTCACTAAAACATACTAAAGAGGAAATGGAAAGAAAAACCATGTCATGTCCAATACTCTGAAAGGCTTAAAAGAGAAGATATAAGCCAAAGTGGGAGTCAACAAAGGCGCAAAAGCTCTGTTCTAAAAGCAGAAATAGAGGGACCATCGAAATGTGATGAAATGATTGGGAGGGCTTGCAGGGTGAACATGGGCCCTTTAATGTGCCTGATAGACAAATTGATAGAGAGATATATAGACAGACAGGTAGACAGATCAAGAGTTGGGGACTGACAGGAGGAAACTGACCCCAGTATTTCAATTATTTATTGAACCCTAAAGACACTCTAAGGGATTTGAACACAAAGATTTGAGAGCTGGAGCAAATACCATAAGACAATTGATCCAAAACTAATATCTTTGCCAATTCACTGCTTTCTTTGTCAATATTATTTCAATTCATTTTAATTAATTCAGCTGGTACGGGAAACTTGCTCAGTTAATTAAAAGAATGTTAATCAATGACTAAAATTGTTGATCAAAGCTGATTGCTGCAGGATTTGAACCCAGAGCACAGACAATTAAAACTAATACTGCAAGGTATTTCAGCTGACACTTTAATGACTTTGCCGATTTGTCCTCTTGATTATGTAATGAGATAGAAACAATATTAGTTATTATTCTTCTCTTTAAATCTGTTCAATCAGTCCATCTTAAGAAGGTTCCAGTTACCACAACAGTTTTTTCTTATGAGAAGTGGTTGCTGTCCCCTCATTCAAACTTTCCCTATTTCTGGAGAAAAGGGTCAATAAGAGAGAGCCTTATGACACAAAATAGTAGATAAGAAAGAGAGAGAGAGAGTGAGAATCAATCCCAGTTCCTGACTGGTGCTGCATTTATCAACCCTAGAAGGATAAAAGACAAAGTCAACTTCAACAGGATTTGAACTCAGAAAGCAGAGAGCTGGAACAAGTATCACAAGACATTCAATCCAACACTAACAGCTCAGCTTATTCACCGCCCTCTCCACTAATATTATTTTAATTAATTCTAATTAATTCAGTAAGTATGGGAGACTTGCCAGTTAATTAAAACAATGTTAATCAATGACTAAAATTGTTTTTCCTCGCTGCATAATTATTTATTTGTTAGTTTCTTTTTATATTATCATTTATACTTCCAGCATTAACTTTTTTGATACCAACTGACCTGAAACTGCTCCCGGTTCCATGATACAAACTTTCCTGTTTCAAAGTGATCTAAATTAAAACCTTCCACCAAAATTGCATGCTAATTTATGTTCCAAACACCAGATTAATAATGTCAAAGATATCTTGCTAAATTCTTTATTATTTTCAAAATTAAGTGAAGCAAAAAGCAGTGTGCTTCAACAGAAATATTCATCTCCATTTAAATATGGATGTTCTGTTGGAACAAGCTCTACTGCGGCAGATCCATGAGAATAACACTCATATTCTTTTCTACTTTAGGCACAAGGTCAGAAATTTTGGGGGAGGGGGCAGTCGATTAAATCGACCCCAATATGCAACAGGTACTTAATTTATCAACCCCGAAAGGATGAAAGGCAAAGTCGACCTCAGTGGAATTTGAACTCAAAAAGTAAAGACAGACGAAACACTGCTAAGTATTTCGCCCAGCATGCTAACGTTTTAGCCAGCTTGCCGCCTTACATGAGAATAACACTCATATTGGCTTATATGAGAGTTTCTCTCATGGTACCTACTGCAGTATAGTTTGTTTTAACAGAACATCCACATTTAAGTGGAGATAAATATTACCTTTCAGTATCAATATTAACTCTGTCACTTATACTTGCCAAAAGAAATAGAATAACAAGAGGGTTAAATATATAGATGCTAACTTAACTATTGTTTTTTTTTTTTATATGGATGGTGTGTCTGAGTAATGAATATTGTAAAGTAATGACTATGGTGTTGTAATGTTTCCTTCTGTTAATGTTGCTTATTTATAAAGACATTGTGTATATATGTAAGTCAGTGTTAACATATTCTAGCACTGATATAACTGGTTATTTTCTGAGTAGATGATGACTCTGAGTAATTTCCTTTGCTCATTATACTCTAGTTATTTCTACAGTAGTTGCTTTGCTTCATAATCTCTGTATTTTAAGTTTAAATCCTGCTGGGGTAACATTAGTTTTCTTCCCCAAGTTTGGGTGAAAGGAGATTTACATAAAAACATATTTGAGAACAACTGGTATAGGCGAAAAACAGTAAATACGTACAGTCAGAAATATGAATCAGTTTATTAATAGTTTCAGCAAAAATTTGTAATCACATAAATAATTAGTGACACCTGCTCCTCTCGCTCTGTCATAGTTTCTTACTCCAGTCTATACTCCACTTAGTGTTATTTTATGGGTACTTGGTAACCTCACTGGTGCTGTTGCCACATAAAAAGCACCCAGTACACTCTGTTAAGTGGTTGATGTTAAGAAGGGCATCTGGCTATAGAAATCATGCCAAAGCAGCCACAGAACCTGGCTGAGCCCTCTGGCTTATCTTTCCTTGTCAAAACATTCAACCCATGCTAGTAGGGGAAAAGGGATGTTAAAATACAATGATGATACTGATAATAATCAGGCAGATTGGTCTAAATGAATTTGCATGTTGGAGTCAGAGACTCACTTCTTATGCTTCATTAGGGAACAAATTTTGAGGTAAAAAATATGATTGTAGTGCAAATAATAGTGATGATAAGAGAGAAGACTGTGCTGGTATGACCATGTAATGCCTATGGATGAGGACAGCTGCATCAAGAAGTGCCAATCTCTAATTGTGGAGTAAACATGTGGAAGGAGTAGACCCAGTAAGACATGGAATGAAGTGGCGAGAAAGGATCTTCAGATGTTGGGCCTCACAGAGGGGATGACAAGGGACCGCGACTTTTGATGGTTTGCTGTGCTTGAGAAGACATGTCCCCTATATTCCTCTTTAGCTGAGTGACCCTAATCTTGTGGGTTTGTCTGTACTGGTGCCACATAAAAAAGCACTTCTGCCAGTGCCATGTAAGAAGCACATGTGCTGGTGCTGCATAAAAGCACTCAGTACACTCTGTAAATTGGTTGGTGTTAGGAAGGGCATCCAGCCATAGAAGATATGCCAAAACAGACATGGTGCCCAGGTAGATCCTCAGCTGGCCAGTTCCTGTCAACCATTCAACCCATGCCAGCATGGAAAATGTATGTTAAATGATGATGATGAATCTGTCTCATGTAAGAAGTGTAAACAAACCTAAACTTTCTCACCATTCTTCTTTTTCCCCACCAGTGCCATCTTGTGGTGCAGGTCATTTACAGATATGAAATATTCTTACCATTTTGGGGTGGTTGGCTTTTTGAAAGAATGTTTTCTGCTACTCATTGCTGGTTGGTCTCAGGTGAGAGTTAAATTATATTCCCTGCAATGAGACAAATTAAAGAAATCATGAAATATCAGGAAATGTCTACAATGATCAATAAGTCTATATTTTACGGATGAGGGTTAATAAGACCTAAACATGTCCAGAGTTAGGTCTGTTTTATATCTTTTATCTTTTATGTGTTTCAGTTTGATTGTGGTCATGCTGGGGTATCCCCTTGAAAAGTTTTAATCAAACTGATTGATTTCAGTACTTATTTTTAAAGTCTGGGACTATCAGTCTCTTTTGCCAAATCACTACATTATGGGGATGTAAACAAAAGAACACCAGTTGTCGAGTGGTGGTGTTTGGACAAACCCAAACACACACACACACACATGACAAGCTTCCACACAATTTCTTTCTGACAAATTCACAAGGATTGATCAGTAGAATATACTTGGCCAAGGTGCTACATGGTGGGATTGAACCCAAAACAATGAGGCTGTTAAGTGAGCACCTTAACCACACAGCCATATCTGTGCCTGAAATTAGTTGCTGAAATTATTGAAATGAAATTAGTCTTTTCCTTACAACATAATTATTTTTAATTAGAGATTTTATACCACGACATTAAATAAAAAAATTATCACTTGTGTTTTCCGTGCTTATTACAATAATATTTTTCACAAATATGTTAATTTCCAGCATACTGTTATGTTGAGCAATATTATGTTGCATTTAAGGCAGCAAGCTGGTAGAATTGTTAGCACGCCAGGTGAAATGCTTAACGATATTTCATCTGTCGTTACGTTCTGAGTTCAAATTCCGCCGAGGTCGACTTTGCCTTTCATCCTTTCGGGGTTGATAAATTAAGTACCAGTTATGCACTAGGGGTCAATGTAATCGACTTAATCCGTTTGTCTGTTCTTGTTTGTCCCTTCTGTGTTTAGCCCCTTGTGGGTAGTAAAGAAATAGGTATTTCGTCTGCCGTTACGTTCTGAGTTCAAATTCTGCTGAGGTCGACTTTGCCTTTCATCCTTTCAGGGTTGATAAATTAAGTACCAGTTATGCACTAGGGGTCAATGTAATCGACTTAATCCGTTTGTCTGTCCTTGTTTGTCCCTTCTGTGTTTAGCCCCTTGTGGGTAGTAAAGAAATAGGTATTTCGTCTGTTGTTACGTTCTGAGTTCAAATTCCGCTGAGATTGACTTTACCTTTCATCTTTTCAGGGTCGATAAATTAAGTACCAGTTACGCTCTGGGGGTTGATGTAATCGACTTAATTCCTTTGTCTGTCCTTGTTTGTCCCCTCTATGCTTAGCCCCTTGTGGGCAATAAAGAAATAAGAATTGTTAGCATGCCAGGCAAAATGCTTAGCAGCAATTTGCTTGTCTTTGCCTTACATCCTATTGGGATTGATAAAATAAGTACCAGTTGTTTGCTGGGGTTGATGTAATTGACTTACCCATTCCCCTAAACTTGCTGGCCTTGGGCCAAAATTTGGATCAAGGACATCAAGCTATCAGAATCATTAGCATGCCAAGCAAAAATGCTTAACAGTATTTCATTCGTCTTTATGTTCTGAGTTCAAATTCTGCTGAGGTTGACTTTGCTTTTCATCCTTTTGGGGATTGATGAAATAAACATCAATTGTGCACTGGGGTTGATTTAATGGACTTAACTCTTCATCCAAAATTGCTGGCCTTGTGTCAAAATTTGAAACAAACATTATATATGTATTTATTTAGTGGCTCTCTCATTATTAATCCAGCAAGTATGACAATTTCTATGGTTTGCTGGGGAGGTCTAAAAAGACTGGAACATGTACATAGTTGTCTCCCATACTTGCTGGAATAATTAAAACAATAACAGCTATTGAGCTAAAGCTGTAATTCTCTCACCACACAACTATCTCTAATTAAGTTTTGATGTTCACAGCTTTAAATACATGAACACTAATTAGTTGACACTTAACACATTAGCACTTAACTCCTTAATACCTAACTTGTTAAGACAAGTCATTATTACTTGCTAACATTTAGCTTATTAACTCTTAACTCATTAGCACCTTAATCATTTACATTTAACATGTTAAAATTTGGTATGGAATGAAAAAGAGTAAATTTGATGCTTTGTTGTTTATGCTGTTGCTCAGAGACATTCCAACTATGCTCATCACCGCTTATTTTTTTCAGACATAGTGTATCCAGGACCACATTTGTGTCCTCCTGTTTTTGGTAGTTGTTGATCAGCCTTGATCAAGAACTCTCGTGCTCAAAGACGTTCCATCCATGACCTTCTTGTCATTTTAATGGTACCTAGGATGCTATTTTTTAAATATGTTGCTCCTGTTTGTTTTAAGATGGTAGGGTGTGGTTGAAGGGAAAGTTGGCTGTTATTACAAGGAAGTCAAGGAAATCTATAGAGGCTCCTCTGTGATAGTTTGTTAATTTATTAATTATCAAAATAATTTGAGTGAGAGGAAGAGGAGGAGGAGCTCAACTATAGTGCTCTCTGACCATCATACATTCTGGCTAATGCTTTGCAGGAAACTGTGGCCAGGAAAGAAATTCCAAAGAATGGTAAGCGTTAGGGGAGAATGACTGGGTGGGGAATCTGAGAAATCGTCATAATAGTGTTGATAGGAGGAAGGGGGAAGAGGTGGACAAGATGATGGCATTAAGTGAAACTGGGAAAGAGAAGAAGTTTGGGGCTAGGAGCATTATCCTAGATTCAAAGAATTGTTGTTGCTATTCCCAAGTAAGCCGACTGATGATCAAGACGTTCACTGGTTGGTTGAAGTTGACCAATTAGAATGGACTCCTGTTTAAAATTTATTAATCATCATCACTGTCATTTAAATGTCCACCCTTCCATGCTGCTGGCATGGGTCGATAGTATCTGACAAGCTGGATGGCTATGTTGGGCTTCAATGTCTGCTTTGGCATAGTCTCAATAAAGGAATGCTCTTCACAAAGCCAACTATTTCATAGTGAGTCCTGGGTACTTTTATGGCACTTGCGAAAATGATAAGTAATTCAGAAAAGGTAAAAAAAAAAACAATTTATTATTATGAGAATTTAGATTTTGATTAACCCCTTATATCTTTTATTAATTTATTTTTTCATTTTTTACTTGTTTTGGTCATTAGACTGTGGCCATGCTGGGGTACTGCCTAGGAGAACTATTTAGTTGAATGATTCAATCCCAAGGTTCATTTTGTAAGCCTCGTACTTATTCTATTAGTCTCTTTTGCCAAACTGCTAAGTTACAAGGATGTAAACACACCAACACTGGATGTCAAGTACTGATGTTGGGGGCAAACAGACACATACAGAGAGAGAGAGAGAGAGAGAGAGAGAGAGAGAGAGAGAGAGAGAGAGAGAGATTAGAGAGAGAGAGAGAGAGAGAGAGAGAGAGAGAGAGAGAGAGAGAGAGAGAGAGAGAGAGAGAAAGAGAGAGAGAGAGATGGACTTCTTTCAGTTTCTATCTACCAAATCCACTTTGGTCAGCCTGAAGCTATAGCAGAAAACACTTGTCCAAGGTGCTACACAGTAGGACTGAATCTGGAATCAAGTGGTTGGGAAGCAAGCTGCTTACCACACAGCCACACCTGCACCTACTTGTCAAAAATTTACATAGTTTCGGTTAATTAATGTTCCAATCTCGAGTCTCAAAGACTTGAATTCATGTCAAATACAAATGGATTAACAAGTGAAAACAAACAACTATTAATTGTCAGTTATTAAACCAGAAACATAGAAGAACACAAAGAAAACAATAGAAATCTCCAGAGGGAGCAAGCATTGTGCGGGGCGGAGGGTGAGCCGGGTTATTTGAATATTCATTTTATATTTTTTTTAAGGGAAAAATCAGAAAATATTGATGGAACTGAAACATTGTAGAAGTTCCGATTTATAGCAAAGACAATTTTTATATTATCAGAACTTGGATGAATGTATGTATTTATATTTGTGTGTATATATGTGTATATATATTCAGCATTCAGTATTATACATATATATATATATATAAACACACAATATTACTCACAATGCTTATTCATATGTGTGTGTGTGTGTGCGTGTGTCTATATAAAAGTATTAAATGTAACTTTTATGTTTCGGATTTCAGCCATAAAACTATACAAAATTTTCATTGTTTGGCATAAAAGAATAACAGTAAATAATGGTGAATAAGTTGTATCTGATGTCTGAGATTAATATCAGAACAAAAGGACTTTAGAATATATTCCCTCTCGAATATAACATTGTGGTAAGGAATTATTGCTGTTGTGTTGTTCGCATTGTCATTGATATCTTTGTCATAGTAATTCATCCTCACTACCATAATATCCAAGGTGATTTATCAGATGCTACACCAATTCAGGCAAATACATTCAACCAGATCAGTTATGTACTTTGTATGAGTTCAGTGAAATAAATACCAGTTCATGAAATGCATTCTACCAACTCAGGGAAATGTATTCTACCAGTTCAGTTAAACACATTCTACCAACATGCACACACAAATTCATAAAAAGGGGTATCCAAAAGTAACTAGAAACATTCTCTGTGGGACAAGCCTGTTGTAGTTCGGGCTTCCACCACTAGAAGCCACTTGGTGCAACTCTCAGGCACCAGGCTGCTGACTGGCGGCATCCAGTGAGGTTGTGCTGCCACATGGTACTTTTTGTTTTGCAGTGTTTCTCCCTGGTTCGTTGACTTTTGTGCTGGGTGAAATGAAGGAGTGGCGTGCTTCCATGAAATTTTGTTTTCTGCTGGGGAAAATGTTGGCTGAAACAGTTGTCATGCTTCAAACAGTTAACAAGGACACTGCTATGAGTGGTTTTCACGCTTTAGGAATGGCCACTTGTCACTTGAAGACCAACCTGTTTGGGGTAGCCGTTGATCTCCCGAATGAATGAAAACATCATGAAGATTCATGAATTGATCTTGGAGGACCATCACTGAACAATTGATGAACTTGTTGATATGACTGGTGTGTCCTGGAACTCCTGCCAACGAATTTTGAGCAAGGAATTGTGAATTAAAAGAGTTGCAGCAAAATTTGTGCCTTACTTGTTCATGGAAGATCAAAAGCAGTCATGACTGAATGTGTGTCGTGAACTGAAAAAACAGTTGGAAATTGATCCAGACTTTTTTTCAAAGGTCATCACTGGTGATGAAACTGGTGCTATGGAATTTGCAGATGTGGAAGAGGTGAAGGAAAAAAATGAAAGAGGGGTTAAAAGGCGTCACTTTGCTTCCAACAGTGGAAAGAAAATGTGTCTGGACTGATGCATTGCTTCAAATGGAGAACATTTTGAAGGCAATAAAAGTGTAAACATGTAAAACTAAGTGAATAAAATAGCATTGCAAAATTCTGGTTTCTTTTGGGTACCTTCTCATATAATCATATTAATTTAAAAAAAAAACAACTTTTTTTTTGCTATAAATCAAAACTTCTACCAATGCAGTGAAATATATTCTACCAGTTCAATGAAATATATTCTATGAGTTCAATGAAATAAATACCAATTCTGTGAAATGCATTCTACTACCAATTCAGGGAAATGTGAGTTCCTTTCAAGCATTGAGCCTCATGGAGGCAAGTGGCCGAGTTCCTTTCAAGTGTTGGGGCTTATGGTGGCAATGACCAAGACCTTTGGCATTATATTGTGCTTGAGAAGACCCATCAAGCTGAGCAAAATTGCAGTTATGGCAGATACTGGTGTCGTGCTAGTGGCACATAAAAACACCCATTGTATGCTCAGAGTGGTTGGCATTAGGAAGGGCATCCAGCTGTAGAAAACCATGCCAAATCAGACTGGAGCCTGGCACTGCCTTCCAGCGTGCCAGCCCAGTAAACCATCCAACCCATGCCAGCATGGACAACGGACGTTAAATGATGATGATGATGATGATATATAAATGTGTATATGTATGTATATGTGTCTTGATATTTGCAATGTGGTAAGGGAGTTTTCTATATAGTGGTTGCTCCAACCTTGTACTTACTCACCTACACACCTAACTACCTACATACCCACCTACCTACCCTACCTGCCTACCCACCCAATAAAAAGTACCTTATATAAAGAGTATCAGGAGCTGTAGTCATCTCAGTAGACCAAACTGTGTCAATATACAGATATAAAAAGAGTGGAGACAGTGGAAGGAAGAGGTGAGAGAGTGAGGAGAGGTAAGAGGAGTGGGAAACATGAGAAAAGAGTGAGGGGTGGTGGTAGGGTTGGGAAATATTTTATTATTAGAAGAACAGTTTAGGGTAGCAGATTGGTAGAATCATTAGAATGTCTGTCAAAATACCTTGTGGTACTTGTTCCAGCTCTTTAAAGCTCTGAGTCCATATACCACCAAGGTTGACTTTGCCTTTCATGCTTCTGAGGTTGAAACTCTAGAGCTGATTTATTCAATTAACCCCTTACTGACAAATTTCTGGCTTTGCGCCTACATTAAGAAACAATTATTACAAGAATAGTCACAAATATTGATTCAATTTCCCAAGCAAGATTTCATTTTTATTTCAGATGCCCCTTCCTCCTCCTTCTCCTTATCATCATCCACTACCACCTCTTCACTTACCTCCTCCTCTTCCTCCTTTACCACCACCACTACTACTACCACGTAAGTTTGATATTTGCATAAATAGGGAACAGCTTGCATGACAAAACAGCAAAACACACACAGACTACACGCCAGAATTTCCATGATCTTTTGTGATAGACTGCAATGTGTGCAGGCAACACTCCATTATTACCATCTCGTCATTCTCACGAAGAGACTGAGAAGACTTTGAAACATTAACAGATTAGCCAGCTTAAGGAACATCACTGTTCTAGTCTAAATGCAAGGAACTGGTTGGGAGATATGTAAAATTCTTTAAAAGAATAGCTGTTTGTTATGTGCACACACACACACACACACACACACACACACACACACACAATCATCATCATCATCATGATTATCGTTTAACGTCCGTTTTCCATGCTAGCATGGGTTGGACTGGAGTCTGGGAAGCCAGGAGGCTGCACCGGGCTCCAGTCTGATCTGGCAGTGTTTCTACAGCTGGATGCCCTTCCTAATGCCAACCACTCCGTGGGTGCTTTTTATATGCCCCACCGGCACAGGCGCCAGAGGAGGCTGGCAACAGCCATGACTGGTTGGTGCATTTTACATTTCTAAGGGGTTGAGAAACCACTAGGGAATTTTCATGTTAGTAGTGCTGATGCTGTAGTTGTTTAGTTTCAGTTCAGACCTTAATCCAAATGACCTGTAATTGAAGACAGACTAGCCTTGTTCATCCTGCCTTTTATACAGATGCAGACAAATCTAGAGATGATAGTTGATATTTCTAGTAAATTTAGTGATTACACAGAATTCTCTCATTCTTCATTGATCAAAGAAGGTATTGGTCATGGTATCTACTAGAGAAGGGCTATGAATTAACTGAGTTATTAGGGTATTGAATAGAATGCCTAGTAGCATTTGTTTCAAGTCTCTATTGTCTGAGTTCAAATCCTGCCATATCAACTTTTCCTTTTATCCCTTCAGGATCAATAAAAAAAACACCAATCTAGAGTAGTGGATTAAACCATAAGAGGGTAGGACAGATGCTTTCTGGTATCTCTTCTGGGTCTTTGTGTTCTGAAAATGATTCCTGCAATAACAAGCTGTATTAGGCCATGTTGGTAGCCTTTCCCTTGGATAAACATTGGTAGTACGGAGAGGAGGGGCTTGCATGCATGAGAAACTATTAATTTTCCTTTAAAAAATTATAACCTAGGTTTGCCAAGGCATGACTAACATTGACTGGTGGAGGCTCTATCTACTAAAGGGACCTTTTTATCTTTTACATTTTTACTTGTTTCAGTCACTAGACTGTGGCCATTCTGGGGCACTGTCCTACAGAGTATTAGTTGAATAAACCAATCTCAGTACTTTTTAAAGCCTAGTGCTTATACTATCAGTCTCTATTGTTGAACCACTAAGTTATGGGGATGTAAACAGATCAATACCAGTTGTCAAGTGGTGATGGAGGGTGACAAACACACATATATGACAGGCTTCTACACAGTTTCCATCTATTAAATTTATTCACAAGACATTGATCAGTCCAAAGCTATAATAGAAAACACTTGCTCAAGGTTCCATGTAGTGGGACTGAACCCAAACCCATGTAGTTGCAAAGTGAGCTTCTTAACCACACAGTCATACCTATGCTTATTATTTAACACTGAACCCACCACTAATTAAAAAAAACAGAGAATCATAAAATATTATCAAAAGCATAATTTTATGTAAGCGGTAGACATAGTGGTGTGTGCATGTCTGTATGTATGTGTGAGATGTATATGTATGTGTATAAGTGTGCGTGTGTATAACAATGGGTTGTCTAATGCACACTATTAAAAACAGCCACCTTCCACATTCAGGGAGTTTTGTGATACCTGATGATACTCTAATATTTTGTATGTATATTGCCTGAGTCTTGACAGTTATCCATGCCAGGGCCCTCTGTGGTTTATTATACGAAATTCTAAATGAACGTGTTACCAGTTAAGACATGTTTAAAGAATTGATGGCAACAAGTCAACTGGGCTTTTGTGTATGTTGTTTATTAACAATGAACTTTGAAACACAAGACTCAACTTGAAACATCTTCATACATTTGTTAAACATTCTTTTACAATATTTACATTTGTTAAGTAGGATTTTCCTAATTATACTTATGTAAGAAGAGAGAAAGACAGGTTTAGGAAAGCTTTGTTCAAAAGGCTTTGCAGTAGTCAGTCATCTCCCTTTGCATTTTGAGTTCAAATCTAGACGAAGACTATTCTGGTTTTCATCCTCCTAGGATGTTAAAATATGTAAAATGTGTCATATATTAAGCCCCTCCCTACAAAGAACTCTGATATTTGAAACCATTTTTATGTAAACTTAAAGGTAAGTAGTGTGTAAGAATGTGTACTGTATCAAACAAAACAAAGATGATGTGGAATAATTTGTTATTTCTTTCTTGCCCACAAGGGGCTAAACACAGAGGGGACAAACAAAGAGATTAAGTCGATTACATCGACCCCAGTATGCAACTGGTATTTAATTTATCAACCCCAAAAGGATGAAAGGCAAAGTCGACCTCGGCAGAATTTGAACTTAGAACATAACAGCAGACGAAATACCTATTTCTTCACTACCCACAAGACAAGAGATTAAGTCGATTATATCAACTCCAGTGCGTAACTGGTACGTATTTAATTGACCCCGAAAGGATAAAAGGCAAAATCGACCTTGGCAGAATTTGAACTCAGAATGTAACGACAGACGAAATACTGCTAAGCATTTCGCCCGGTGTGCTAACGATTCTGCCAGGTGGAATAATTTGTATTGAATCAACAAAACAGAGGTATCAAGCAAAACAGTTTGCAATATTTAGTCCTTTTTATATTCATCATCATCAATCATTTAACATCTATTGTCCATGCTGGCATGGGTTGGATCTCTGAGTTCAAATCCTAGCAAGCGTTACAAAGCATTTCATCATATTGTGCCAATAAAGAATAAAAAGACAACATTTGCATACTGAGATGGATTAGATAAAGAAAACCCATCCACTGGGGTAGATTAAATCAAATATATCCATTTGGTGTGGTAGATATAAATAAATGCACCCATTAACCTAACTTTATGGTCATATCACTAAGTTTAAAATCCTTGCTGAGAGGTGGATTGGCAGAACAAGAGTATCAGGCAGGCTGCGTTACTAAGAATTTCAAAGCAACATTTTGTTAAGTGTGCCATTCAAAAAGTCCCATGGGCTGCAGTTTTCCTATGACGAGTTTTGGGATTTGGGATGCATGCCCCACCAGTGGGGGCACTGCAATATTTTTGCAGAGGGGTAGGACTTCAGAATAAGGAATGAGCAAGCAACAAGTGAATAAAACTTGCAATAAAGTTTGAATTAAATATATTTTCAATATATATAATATATATATATATATATATATATATATATGATATAAACATCTTGGTATGCAATTGAACAGCATTAAACTAAAAATCAACATCTGTGTACCAAACTGAATGTATATACACATTTGAAGGATATGCTGCTGTGGTTTTTGTCTGAGATAGAATCTCTTTGTAGACATATTGTGTTGAAAGCTATATGTATCAGCGCATGAGAATGTCAGATGTGTTTCAGCCTCCTTGAGTCTTGTCTCTGACATGCAGCTGGATGCCACATCCTAAATGAAATTTGTCTTCTTCAACATATATTCAACAATGAATATATTCTCTCAGACAAAACCATAGCATCATGCTTTTCAATAGTGAGTGTGTGTGTGTGCATATATATATATATATATATATATATATATATATATACTTTATTTAAAAGCAGCAGAATATAACAAAAGCTGTTACTCGGAGTTTCACAGCTTTTGTTATATTTATGCTGCTTTTAAATAAAGCATATTACCTACCTTTGGTATTTGTTACTCTTTTTCCACCTTGTTTCACATTATGTGCTTACTCCGGTATATATAATATATATATAATATATAATATATATTATATATATATATATGTTACATAGGGTACATAGCTGGTTATATGGAAACTTTGTCCATTTATGGTGGTGGTGTTGTGGGAGGAGGTACATAGTTGTTTGGAAATTGAAGTGAATTATCAGAAAAATAAAAATGTAAGAAACACTGGTGCAGAAAATGTGCTGTGTGACCAGGTGCTTTAGTATTGGACAATGGTTATTGTGTAGAGTTTGTGCTGTGCATTTTATTATTAGACTGCGTAGAGTGTTTTAGTATTCAACAATAATCATTGTATAGCATCTCTGCTGTGTAGTTGTGCAATGTATTTTATGATTGGACCCTTCGTTATTGTGTAGGATATTGTGTAGAGTATGTGCAGCGTAATTTATAGCAAGTCTCGTGAAGATAAATTGTGTGAGATCCGAATGAGATGATTGGGCAGAGTTGTTTGGACATTTTGAAAGCTGACTGAACATTCAGCCTATTTTGGTGACAATATGTTTTGGCTCTGGAAGCAAATATATACACACACACATGTGCAGGGCACGTAAAAAGCACCCACTACACTCATGGAGTGGTTGGCATTAGGAAGGGCGTCCAGCTGTAGAAACACTGCCAGATCGGACTAGAGCCTGGTGCAGCCTCCTGGCTTCCCAGACCCCGGTTGAACCGTCCAACCCATGCCAGCATGGAAAATGGACGTTAAACGATGATGATGATGATGATAGGGAGAGAGACATTGCAAGTTATTAAATGAATATGATTGGCCAAATACTTTGCCTTTCCTCACCTACATAGAGATATATGGGGAGAGAGAGAGAGAGAGAGGAAGAAAGGAGGAGGGAGGGAGACAGAGAAGAAAAGGGGGAGGGAGGGAGAGAACAAAAGAAACTTTAAAACATTTGATGCTAAATAATTGGCACCTTGTTGGTTATAATGATGAGAGAGTTCCAGTTAATCCAATCAACTGAACATCCTGTTTGTGAAATTAACATGCAAATGGCTGAGCGCTCCACAGACATGACTACCCTTGATGTAGTTCTTAGGGGAGATTCAGTGTGACACAGAATGCGACAAAGCTCGCTCTTTGAATTACGAGTACTACTCATTTTTACTAGTTGAGTGGACTGGAGCAATGTGAAATAAAGTGTCTTGCTCAAGGACAGAATATGCCACCAGGAATTGAACTCATGGCTGAAAGCCAAATAACCTAATCACTAAACCATGCACCTTCACCTCATGTTAAAAAAGTCAGAATTGTATCAGTGACCCCAAACAGGCAGCGCAAAAACAACTGCACCAAAAAAAATCTCATACCTGTGAGAAACGTTAGTCTTATAATTAGGTATTATATAATCAGGTATTGATTATATAACAATATGCGATTGGTATTCTTTTAAAGGGTGGTGTTTGTGTTTCCTGTGAAATGTGTAATTGGTGTTATATGTTTTAGTGCTGGCTTTTACTGTAGCAAATGTGGTGTGTGGTTTGTGCAGTATTAATTGGTTTCAGCTGTCTGGAAAGCAGGTTATTGGTGTTACAGTGTCAGGTATAGGTCATGTCGGAGCATGGGTGTCGTGTTTTTTTATTGTGTGGTAATTGTGTAGAGTATCTGTTCTGTTGATTGATTTGGTGTTAGGTGGGTTGTGCTCAGTTATTGGGTGGTCATTATATGGTCGTGTGCTGTTGAATTGAAAGGGTCTCACATAAAATGCTGACTGCACATGGTAGAGATATATTTTGGTGGACTGCATGTAATGTTGGGTGATGTTTGAATAGAGTAGGTATTTAGTCAATCACACAACCCCTTCACTTATTTCAGTTTGCTACTTTATTTTCAATCTCAGTATGTTGAACTGTTAGGTTGCATGACATAAAAAGAAACAACACAAGCACACACACACACACACACACACACACACACAGAGTAGCATACCCATGTCATAAAAAAATGGTGATGGTTTTATTAACGATAGAAAATGGTACATTAACACAATGGCAAAGCCATTAATAAATGTCAGCAATCTAGTAAATATGTTTACATACAGAGTTGAAGCACTTGAATCAGATACAATTGGAACGCATTGGTTGAAAATATTACCCAGAAACTTCTTTCAGTTTCCATCAACCAAATCTATTCACAAGGCTTTGGTCAGCCCTGTGATATAGCAGAAGACTATATATATATATATATATATATATATATATATATTATATATATATATATATATAATATAAATACATAATGGAGTTTAACGTGGTATAAATCAAATACTTTTACTTTCGACACATGTTTCAAAAATTTCACTGATATTATTCAAAAGAATAAATGGTATAAAACAATGTAATCTTCTCTTCAGAGAAGTGAAAAAAATGAAACTCGTCAATAAGACATTTTAGCAAAAAATGATGGATATGTTTAGTGATTTACTGAACGCTATTAATATTGTTTGAAAAAACATTAAATGATATAACGTCGGAAGTAGCTTATAGAAAGAGTAGGGAAATTAATGTTTAAATTATATATAAAGATAGAGATTACTTTATGCACTAAAGGTGTGTTTTTGCCAATGTTTACATGGTATGCACACTCTATAACCATGTTCACTAGGGGATTTTTAGAAAAAAATAATGAAAAATAGTTCAGAATTACAGAGAAGACAGAATTCCTTGCCTTTGTCATAAAGTATCGACATTGAGAGAATCAACCATTCTAAATTAAATTGTTCATTGTAGTCTTTTAGATCCCAAATTAATTTACTGAGACTGGTACTATTACGTTTATTTCTATCCCTAAATGTTGAGTAATGGATAGAAATTCTTTTAGATAACTCTAACGATGTGTTTCCAATGTAAACTCGTACTTTATTCCTCCTTTATCCTCTTCAGTGCTACCACATACTGGCTACCAAAATAGGGAATCTGACCATAAGTAGTAAATGTACAAAAATCCATTATCTGCATACATATACACCCACACACACACATATGAGGTGTATTCAAAAACTATCATCTGACTTTATCTTTTCCCACCAAAACTAATGCTGCATGATCAAAATCCTTTGAATGAGAGGTGATGTCACCCCTCTTGTGTATGCATGAAAATTTTCATATTGGTAGGTCAAGCCAGTTTCTGGCTATTATGTTTAGAGTGCAGACATGTAGTGCATGCTACTTAGATTTTCATTTTCAGTGAACGCACGGAGCAGAAACAGCGCATCAAGTTTTGCCAAAAGCTTGGTGATACGCAAGTTCAAATTATGCAGAAGATTCAACAGGCTCAGATCAAAGTGTGGTACAACCACCTCAAACTTGGCCACACCTCAGTGCAGCCAGGCAGGACATCCACAATACAAAACGAAGCACCAATTGAGAAGGTTCATCAAATAGTCATGGAAGACCATCATGTAACAATCCAGGAGATAGCTCACATAGTGGGAATAAGCACAGGATCAGTGCATTTCAACAGAGAATTTGAGCATGGGGACAGTGTTGGGTGAAATTCCTCCCCAATGTGCTGTTGGAGCAGCAGAATCAGTGGAGGCGCAATGGCCCAATGGTTAGGGCAGTGGACTTGCAGTCAGAGGATCACTGTTTCGATTCCCAGACCGGGTGTTGTGTGTGTTTATTGAGCGAAAACACCTAAAGCTCCACTGTTGTACTCTTTCGCCCCAACTTTCTCTCACTCTTTCTTCCTGTTTTTTGTACCCGACTTCCTATGCAACCGCTGAGCCTGGATGCACATTCATCCATCCGTCGATGCTTTTGGTGTCGGGGGTTGACCTGGTTTCACTTCTGCGGGTCTTACAAATAGCAAAGGACCATGTTTCGGACTTCTCCCATCTTGCGAGCTCTGGGACAAAGACCGTTTGCTCAACAGCAACAGCAGAATCAACTCCACATGGAAATTCCTCAGGACATACTGGACTGTGCAAACCATGACCCAGACTTCATGAAGACCATTATCCCTGATGATGAGACATGGGTTTATTGGTTTTTGCTTGATGCATTCAGTCACCTTGTATGAAAATGAAAATCCCATGAGTGTACACTACATGTCTACCCTAGCTATAGCAGCTGGAAAAGGATACTGCCTACTAGTGCTACAACTTTCATACATGTGCAGGAAGGATAGCATCACCTCTCGCTCAAATGATTTTGCCCATGCAGCATTAATTTTGGTGGGAAAATATGAAGTTGGATACTTTTTTGAAAACATCTCTTATATATATATATATATATATATATATACACGTTCATGTATTTATTTTGAGAAATTCCTTGGAAAAAGCCCACCATATACACACACACACACACACACACACACACACACATATACATACACACACACACACTCACAAACACACATATACACACTCTTTGTTACACTTTAATCTTTCATCCTCTGACACAAGTCCCCCTCCACAAATGCCTCTGCCCCTACTCCTCTCATAATTCCTTGTCTTGCAAGTTACTTGGTTACCCTGACAGTACTGGTGCCATGTTAAAAATCCTCCAGTTCACACTGTAATGTAGTTGGTGCTTGGAAGGGCATCCAGCTGTAAAACAAATCATGCCGAAACTAACCTCACCCATGTTAGTGTCACATCAAAAGCACTGAGCCCACTCTGTGGAGTGGTTGGTGTTAAGAAGGGCATCCAGTCATAAAATCCCTGCCAAAACAGACACAGTAGTCTAGGGTAGTTTTTTTCTACCTGGCCAGCTCCTGTCAAGAGTCTTACCCATGCATGCATGGAAGATGGACGCCAAACGGTGATGATGACGATGATGAATGATGGACTTCTTTCAGTTTCCATCAACAAAATCCACTCTCAAGGTATTGGTCAACCAGTGGTATAACAGAAGACACTTGTGCAAGGTGCTGCACTGTAGGACTAGTGGAGGCACATCGCCTAGTGGTTAGAGCAGCGGACTCGCGGTCGAGTGATGTGTGTGTTTATGAGCGAAACACCTAAGCTCCACGTGGCTCTAGTAGAAGGTAAGGGCGAACTTCTGCGGACTCTTTCGCCACAATTTTCTCTCACTCTTTCCTCCTGCAACTAGCAGCTCACCTGCGACGGACCAGCGTTCCGTCCAGGTGGGGAACCTATACGCCAATGAAACCGGGAAACCGGCCCTTATGAGCCAGGCATGGCTCGAGAAGGAACAAACAACTGTAGGACTGACCTTGAAACCAGAGGCAAGCCAGCATCTTTAAGACACAACCATACCTGTACCCATAATTTCTATTTATTCAAGAAATTTCATTAAGAGACTGAAGTAGGGTTGTTTTAAAATTATGGTTATGATAATAATTGACATATCAAATATCTATCTACTTATCTGTTTGTTTTTCAATACATACATAATTCATTTTGGGAACACACACACACACATTCAGTGGCATCTGCACAGTGATTACTCTAAGCCAATTTCCACTATCTAGATACTAGTCAACATAAAATTAGAGGATATATGCCCTGTGTACTATAGAAAAGGATTGTAAACCCTTGCCACCTGCATGCAATAATATATTCTGTAAAGTTTAACTTCTTTCAAGAAGAAGAAGAAGAAGAAGAAGAAGAAGAAGAAGAAGAAGAAGAAGAAGAAACTAGTGTACATACCTGAAGAAATGAACTGGCAAATAGATTTGGAGTTAGAAGAGAGTTGAGTGAGAAAGTTAATGATTGCGATAAGGTGAGAAGAACAATTAATAAGCTCATTAAATTTGTGTGGAAGTGGCTGAGTATTTCACAGCAACGTGTATTCTCAATGTAATTCTCAGGCAGAATCAGTGTGACACAGGGCATGACAAGGTTAGGGTCTTTGAATTACGGATATGATCCATCTGATGGGGCCATTGCAACCCAATTTTCACTTTCCCTCTTCCACTCCCAAGACTTGGGCTTCTATGATAATGAAACTTGCCTCAGATACCATGCAGTGGGATTGAACCTGGGCCCCTATGATTGTAAAATAAACTTCCGAACCATTGTTAAGATTTCATGTTATGATGTTCCTTGCAATCCTGGGAAATAGGTTCAGTGATGCAGGACTGTCAGATATGGCCATCGAAGCTGGTATCGTCGCTCCTGGTTCAATTCCTGCAGTGCTTGAGGGTCGGCAATACAATCACACCATATGAACACACAAAATTGTCATGAAAGCTATGCAGCGTCTGAGAATCAAAGCCTTCTATGAATGGGCACAGAAGAGCCATGCTAATTTACTCCAACGCGCTTGGGCAGCAATGGATAATGTCAGCAGTGAGATCACTTCAGACAACTTCAATAACATGTTGTTGGCACCAGAGTTCATACGTCTCTTCGAATTATTTGATGAGTTCTGCAAGTTGGACCAAGGTAAACTGGCAGCCTTTTGGGACTCATACATCAACTTGGTCTGCCTATTGCTTTGATTCACATGTGCTACTATAGAGGGAAACTGGGTTTTGCATCTTGCTTCTGTGTGTGAGATGCTACCTTGGGTGTTTGCATACGACAGAACAAACTATGCCCGTTACCTCTCTGTGTACTGGTGTGAGATGGTGACCCTGCCTCAGACACATCCTGAAAGCAATACTCTTCTCCTTGAAGGGCATTTTACAGTTCAATGAAATTCCAAGAGTGCATTTTCCCAAGTTGCTGTTGACCAGACCATTGAGCAAACTTTGAATCATGACTCCAAAATGAGTGGTGGTATAGTAGGTATCAGCCTCAACCAAGGGAAGTGCAGCATTGGGTTCTGACAGCACATGACAGGACAAGAATACTTCAAATCTGCAGGATGTTGGCTGGTATGTATGATGCCCAGAACCAACACCACAAAGAAACTAGTTCCCCTTGCCTAAAGAAAGATGAAGGTGATATTAAAAAAGTCATGGACATGATAGAAAGCTGGGTGAATCCATTTGAGATGAAGAACACAGCTGATTCCCTCATCAACATTGCATCAGGAGTAAAAGCCACTGATGATTAACAGGGGATATTTTGTCTGCAGAAGAGAAGGGAGCTAATGCCTTCTCATCCTTTGTACAAAAGAGGCTGTGTAGCAGTCAGACAGACTTTTATTCTCCATTAGCAAAGACTGTACTCGAAACATTTAGGAACCTAGTGAAATCAAAGAAAACCAAAGGTACCACCACAGATATTGTAATCAAGGCTGACAGGGGACTCTTTGCAAAGATGGTGGTTATTGCTCAACACAGACAAATGAACATGAAAGAAGTTTTGCAGTATCCACTAGGTCCTCAGTCATGGCCCCTTGCAACTCCTGATGGTGCACCTGCAAAGACTACCAAGGCACCCTTTCACATTCATTAGAAGAGCTAGCTAAACCAGCAGAAAACATCCCTACAACAGCAGTATGGATCTTTGATAGAATGTCCTTGCAGCAATCCATAAAGACAGTCCCCAAGACATTCAGAGATCTTGCTACTTACGTTCTTGAAGTGCTGAAGTCAACAAGCAACAACCCTGCCAGAACAGACCTAATTATGGACCAGTATCCTGAGCTGTCTATCAAGAACCCAGAGCGAGCAAAGCATGGAACATCAGGTGTCTTGCAAATGAAGATCCTTGGCAGACATCAGAAGTGTCCGACACAGTGGAAGAAGTTCCTTAGTGATGGTGGGAACAAGACCAATCTTGCAAAGTTTCTGGTGGAAGAGTTACAGCAGCCAGAATATGATCCCAGGTTTAAAGGGTTTGGACCACTGTACATCACCCATGGGGATAAGTGCCACATGCTTGTTGAGAGTTATAGTTGTGTAAAATGCAGCAGAGTAGATCAACTGTGCACATCAAAGGAAGAAGCTGACACTGCATTCTGCTACGTGCAGGCCATGCAGCATTGCTAGTGGAGTGGCTATGCTTACTCTGTAAAACCAGAAAGAAAAATGGTGCAATCAGGCTAAAACTTCGATCATGTGACCACAATAGTACCAACTATAAGTATGCATTCTCAGAAGGCAGTGTGGCAATAATAAAGATATGTTATGGCAATAGTGTGGATAATTTTTGACTTTCACTTGTATCTTCACTAAACATACTTAGTATTACCTTTTAAAAGTATTTGGGTTTGCAATTTGAAGGTAATTAATGCTGCTTTCCAAAGTTCTTTACAATTGTCTTTTAAAGATACTCAGAGTTCCTCCTTAAAAATTCTTACTGTTGTCTTTCGAAAGTCCTTGCTATTGTTTTTTTAAAAGTACTTGGCATCATTTTTTTAAAAGTAACACAATGTTACCTTTTAAAGGTGTTTACTGTTTTCTTTTGAAGGTACTTACCGTTGCTTTATTTTTCAAGGGTACCCTATATTGTCTTTTAAAATCCTCCAGTTTAAAGCTATTTAAATATTTACATAGTTCAGCTGTTTCAATATTTATGTTGAACAATTAGAAACTTGATGAGGATAGCAATTGAAATATTTGTAGAAAACTCTGATTGATTTCTTACTAACACTTCAGTGTCCATAACTGGTGAACCATTAACTGTAGGTTAGACCAGTCTGTGTACATACACACACATATGTATGCTCCTATCTCTCTCTCTGTTTTTCTCTCTCTACCTGTCTGTGAATGTGTGTGTCTCTCTGTGTATAAATATATATATAAGTCCAACCCATGCTAGCATGGAAAGCGGATGTTAAATGATGATGATGATATATATATATATATATATATATATATATATATATATATATATATATATACACATATACATACATAAACACACACACACACACACAAATATATGTGTGCATCTTTCTCTCTCTCTCTCTCTCTCTCTCTCCCACAAACATATATATGCATGTACATTATCTATTTATCCATTTGTCTCTGTCAGCCTGTCGAGTTCTTCC
>NC_043013.1:18284017-18301517 GCF_006345805.1 Octopus sinensis
TTGTTTATATTCATTTTTTGGTTGGGCTGCTCATGATTTGTGTTATATATTACTTTTACTTTGATACTTTGATAGGTTTCGGCCATTATTGGCCCAGGCCATGTCTAACTTAATAGCACCACCTGGGCAGGGTATTTATTTTTGGGCAGGGTATTTATATTGGGCAGGGTATTTATATTTATATTTGGGCAGGGTATTTATATTTATATTGGACAGGGTATTTATTTTTTTTATTATTAATGCTGATTATTATATATTTTTATGTTTAGGCTACATTATTCTACTTGTTATATCAAGCTCAATTCTTGCTGGGCTGTTGGCTTTCTAGAATTATCTCTATATCTCTTAAAGGTCCCACCGTGTTTGTGCAAACATCTTAGGGCTTGTTCGCATTTTGTATTAATGTGCATCTTGATGTAAATATTGGATAAAGTTCCTCTACGCAGAAGTTGCATCTATTTCCCCTTACTTGATAAGGCTTAGCAGTATTAATTAGTTGTCAATAAATAGCTTAGCTATTGTTTTAGTCTTTATTTGACCAAATTAGTTTACTTAGTCTTGTATTACTTATTTATGAAAAAAGAGAGCTGGCCCCTATATAAAACTAGTCCCTTTTCTCTGAGGTAACTTTGCATCTACAGACTAGGTTCTTAGTTTTACATTTTGAGTTCAGTGGGCATGCTATATCTCTAGCACAGTCGCATAGACCTGTTTGTCTATTTCTATGATTTATTGTGTTATTGACTTCACTAGAAGTCTCTCCTGTTCTTTCTTCTTCAGGTCCAGAATTATTTCTTCCAAGGTCAACTTTGCCTCTCATTCAAGGTTTCAAGGTCGACAAATTAAGTACTAGTGAAACACTGGGGTCAATGTAATTTAGTCATAGCTTCCTGCCACTACATTTCAGGCTTTGTGCCTATAGTAGAAAGGGTTATTGCTGAATTCCCTATGGCTATTAATTTTGGTGCTGCTCTTTCTAGCAGTTTGTCTTTCTATGCCTGTGAAAGAATTTGTTAGGGTTGCTTCCACACTCTATATTGTTAGTATTTATTCCTGTTACTCAAGTTCAGACTCTTTATTATTATAAATATATATACTCCAGACAATTTTTATCATCCAATGTTGAGTACACAGATTTACCCATTGGAAAAATTCACTGAGTGACTAACAACTAAATGTAGACAAGGACGTTAGATACTGATTGTTATGGTTAGCTGTTAACTGGGACCTAACTGAGAGCTAATATGGTATCCTTCTAGATAACATATCCTTCCAAACTCATATATATATATATATATATCATCATCATCATCATCATCATTTAGCGTCCGTTTTCCATGCTAGCATTGGTTGGACGGTTCTACTGGGTCTGTGAAGCCAGAAGCTTCATCAGGCCCAGTCAAATCTGGCAGTGTTTCTACGGCTGGATGCCCTTCCTAAGCCACCACTCCGTGAGTGTAGTGGGGTGCTTTTACGTGCCACCCCCCACTGTGCCAGACAGAGATGGCAAACGCCACGAACGGATTGTGCTTTTTAGTGTGCCACCGGCACGAGGGCCAGGCGTTAGGCTGGCAACGGACACGAAACGGGGCGTGCTGGCAACGGTCGCGAAACGGAAAGTTCTTTTACATGCCACCGGCACTGGTAACACATCTGCAATTTCCATTGATCGATTTCCATTGATCGATTCGATGCTGATCAACTTGCCTCAATGGGTCTTCACAAGCAGAGTTTCGACATGCCACCGGCACTGGTAGCACATCCGCAATTTCCATGATCGATTTCAATTTGATCCTCACTTGCCTCAACACGTCTTCACAAGTAGAGTTTTGTGTCCCAAGAAGGGAAGGTATGCATACGTAGGCTGGCTCCATCCCATGTAGAAGGCCACGGGTTGTGGACTCACTTGTCCTGCCGGGTCTTCTCGCGCACAGCACACTTCCAGAGGTCTCGGTCTCTAGTCATTTCCTCAGTGAGACCTAAAGTTCGAAGGTCGTGCTTCACCACCTCGTCCCAGGTTTCCTGGGTCTGCCTCTTCCACAGGTTCCCTCAACCGCTAGGGTGTGGCACTTTCACACAACTATCTTCATTCCATTCTCGCCACATGACCATACCAGCGCAAACGTCTCTCTTGCACCCAAACTGATGCTTCTTAGGTCCAGCTTTTCTCTCAAGGTTACTTACACACACTCTGCCGAGTGTGAGTACCGGCATTACACATCCATCGGAGCATACTGGCTTCATTTCTAGCGAGCTTACGCATATCCTCAGCAGTCACGGCCATGTTTCACTGCCATGTAGCATGGCTGTTCGTACACACGCATCATACAGTTTGCCTTTCACTCTGTGCGAGAGGCCTTTTGTCACCAGCAGAGGTAAGAGCCTCTGAACTTTGCCCAAGCTATTCTTACTCTAGCAGTTACACTTTCAGCACACCCCCCCCGCTGCTGACTTGGTCACCTAGGTAACGGAAATATCAACTATTTCTAGTTTTTTCTCCCTGGAAAGTGACGGAAGTTGGTCTCAGAGCATTTTCAGTGTTTATTGTTCCTGAGCATCTGCCACATACAAAAACCATCTTCGAGTTAGCCTTCCTTTGACATTGCCTGCATCTCTTATGTGTCCATAGCTTACACTTGGTGCATCTTATAGAGTTTCTACCTACACCTTTTCTACAGATCGAGCAGGGCCATCTACCTGAAGTTGTTTGTGATTTGTCTACCTTCCTACTGATTACGACTTTGGTTTTAGCTAGATTGACTCTGAGGCCCTTCGATTCTAATCCTTGTTTCCACACCTGAAACTTCTCCTCCAGTTCTGATAGCGACTCAGCAATTAGAGCAAGGTCATCAGCATAGAGGAGCTCCAAGGCATCCTGTCTTGAATTCCTCCGTTATTGCCTGGAGGACTATGATAAATAGGAGGGGGCTGAGTACTGAGCCTTGGTGGACCCCTACCTCTACCCGGATAATTCTTCACTGTACTCTTTCCAACCTCACCCTACTAGCGGCGTCCCTATACATGGCCCGCACAGCTCTCACTAACCATTCATCTATCCCTAGTTTTCCTCATTGCCCACCAGATAAGGGATCGGGGACCTTCCTGTCGAAGGCTTCTCTCCATGTCAACAAAAGCCAGGTACAGGGCTTACTTTGGCTAGGTATTTCTCCTGCAGCTGCCTTACCAGGAATATAGCATCAGTAGTACTTTTCCCTGGCACAAACCCAAACTGCATCTCATCGCTCTAAACTAACTCTCTCTCTAATTAGTTGGGCTATGACCCTCTCCGTAACCTTCATCACTATATATACATGATGGGTTCTTTCGTTTCCATCTGCCAATCCATTCACAACTCTTTGGTACCAGGAATATAGCATCAGTAGTACTTTTCCCTGGCACAAACCCAAACTGCATCTCATCTAAACTAACTCTCTCTCTAATTAGTTGGGCTATGACCCTCTCCGTAACCTTCATCACATATATATACATGATGGGGTTCTTTCAGTTTCCATCTGCCAAATCCATTCACAACTCTTTGGTTGGCCTGAGGCTATAGTAGAAGACACTTGCCCAAGAATATTGATGATGATGCCTCGTAGCCCCAATGGCCACACTTCTGTTACAAACCAACCCCAACTTAATAATAAACAAGGAATGAGAAAAAAACGGTTGACCAGGAGGGTGCTGGTCAAGCCAAACTCAACTTACCCATCTTCATCAGCATTTGGTGGCCTTTGTTATCTTCTCCGATCCTTTGGTCAAACATGGGAGGCTGCAAGAAGTTTTCACCGCCAAAGTTTGGAGGAGATATTATATATATATATATAAAGAGAGAGAGGAGAGAGAGAGAGAGAGGAGAGAGAGAGGAGAGAGAGAGGAGAGAGACAGACAGAGAGGGTAACTGCATTTAATATCCATCCTGATCTATATTTGCATACTTTAAGGTGAACTCTGTGTGGCTGTGTGTGTGTGAGTGTGTGTATGTGTGTGTGTGTATATATATATATATGTGTGTGTGTGTGTGTGTGTGTATGTGTGTGCATATATATATATATATATATATATATATATATATATATATAAAAGGAGATGACTAAGGACTGAGATATTTGGCACATTGCTGTACTCAAGAAAATCCAACCCATGCCAGCATGTAAAACAGATGTTAAATGATGATGATGATGTATGTATATATATATATATATATATATATATTTATTTGTAAATTATCAGTAAATTGTCCATAAATCAGAAAAATAGCACATTCAGTATGAGTAATAGAGGAGTTATATTTTTATATATCACCATTTGTGTTTCATACTAAGGGTATACACAGTTAGAAGGCATGATGCTGTGGAGTTGTCTGAGATAAAATCCCTTCATAGACTGTTGTTTTAAAAAGAAACAATATATATTGGAGTGAGGCAAACATTCACTGCTGTGACTTACAAGAATGACAGACACATTTCCCATTTGCTGAGTCTTGTTAATGCCATGCACCTGTTTAAACAAAATTCATGCTTTGAATAAAGGGCTGAAGTTCCAGACCTTGGAAAATGAATGGTCGAGACTGCAAAGAGTTAAAATCCAAAATCTATATATATAAAACTCTAGTTGTGTGAGTGTCTGTCCCCTTCGATTTAGATTCCTAACTCCTCCCACATTTTGCGGTGCAGTTTAACCAAATTCGGGTATCTTATAGTCGTGATTCATATCGAGCCCGTCTGACTATTAGCGCGCGTCAACGATGAGTCTACGATTTTAAAAATAATTTAACATTATTTTTTATTCCATTTTAATGCATAAAAGCATCGTATGTCGATGGCGGCGGAGTTGGCGTCCACGCTCACAGCTGCACCTGTTTGCTTCTCCCCCTTCCCTCCCTCGTGAAGCTGTGGGAAGGGAGTGTAAAGAAATCAACGTCGTAATGCGTTGTGAAGGAAACCAGCGTTCTTTTAGAGCAACGACTTCATGGCTTGAAGACACCAAAACAAAAATGGCTAAGAAAGCCCGAATTTATAAGGGAAGTAACTCTCTAAAAATGCTTATATAGTTATTTCCCTTACAAACCCGAGCAACGCCGGGCGATACTGCTAGTATTTAATAAAAGAGAACATATACTGACATTGTCACCTAGTCAGTGAACTCCCTTGATCTTTCCAACTGGAGTATGTAGGAACTCCATTTTGGAAGCACTCCATCGGTTACGACGACGAGGGTTCCGGTTGATCCGATCAACGGAACAGCCTGCTTGTGAAATTAACGTGTAAGTAGCTGAGCACCCCACAGACACGCGTACCCTTAACGTAGTTCTCGGGGATATTCAGCGTGACACAGAGAGTGACAAGGCCGGCCCTTTGAAATACAGGTACAACAGAAACAGGAAGTAAGAGTGAGAGAAAGTTGTGGTGAAAGAGTACAGCAGGAATCACCACCATCCCTAGCCTTCGAATGACGCCACCCCGCTGGCTAAGCAAGCAGGCCAACAGAAGAAAGAATGGGAGAAAGAGTGGTGAAAGAGTACAGCAGGGATCACCACCCCCTGCCGGAGCCTCATGGAGCTTTTAGGTGTTTTCGCTCAATAAACACTCACAACGCCCGGTCTGGGAATCGAAACCGCGATCCTACGACCGCGAGTCCGCTGCCCTAACCACTGGGCCATTGCGCCTCCACAGGAACTCCATCAATAACACTATGTAACGTGATCTTTGTCCTTGGGTAGCAACTGTTATTTCCGATTTGCTTATCCCCAGAAAGTATAAAAATAGCAAATACTTCTTTCAAACTTTGCTTTTGTTTCATTTATTCAAACCCCAAAGAATCCCTCTCAACACATGGCTATGATGTTCTCCCACTACTCCTGCCCATGATCAGAGATGCACATACTGTCAGCCACCCAGGGACATGGTCAAGCAACTGACAAGTAAATCTGTATGTATTGAGCAGAATATTTGCTGCAATGATATTTCTGCTTCAGCAACTCAGAACTGAACCTGTCTGAAATGTAATGGAAAATAGGTCAGTTTTAAAACATTGATGTCCAGGTAGTAAAAGCAAAGTTTGAAGGGAACAGTAGTCATTTCCTTTGCTTTCTAGATAGAAGCAAATAAGAAATAACACTTACTGCCAAAGACAAAAAAACAAAACAAAACAAAAATGTTATACAGTGTAATAAATACTGAATGACAATAATTGGTTAAGTTCAGAAGACATACAGTGGAATATTTGGCAGACTAACTGAAAGCCAGAACTTTAAATATAACGAATGTCTAACTTTTTTATAACCACACTTCTGTTAACCTACATTGCCTGTCTTTCAATTCAGCTTGAAAATAATGAAGAATTTAGTAAAAGACTTTATTATTTCAGCTGATATTTGAAACATAATTTAACAATTTTGATGCAAAGTTTAAATTTTGATCATTTAAATCAGGAAATTTGTATTACAGGACCAGAGCTGGTCTCAGGTGGGTTGATATCAAAAAGGTTAATACTTTTGTTACCATATTTCTGTTGAAATATACTACCTTTGTTTCAATTAATTTTGAACATAATGAAAAATTTAGAAAAAAAAAAATAATAAATGTCATTATTATGTTGGTGAATGGCTCATAAATTAATATGAAATTTTAATGGAAGATTTAATTAAGATCACTTTAAAATAGGCAACTTTTACCATAAGACACAGGTGGGTTAGTATCAAATAGGTTAAGAGCTGTTGTTTAAACACACACTGCTAAATTTTGGAAAAAGCTTCCAGCAATTACTGGATTGCTTTTTTTTTTAAAATTTCCTTACATAGTGCATCCAGGGATACATTATCTAATGTGCTCTTCTCTTTTTAAGGCAGTTAACGAGTGTCATTAACCCTCTCATTGCCATATTTTTGTTGAAATACATTGCCTTCATTTCAAATAATTTAGAAAATAATGAGGTCTAATAATGAGTAAAATAACTGTCATTATTAAGCTAGTGTAAGGCAACATTTTGTCTGTCTTTATGTTCTGAGTTCAAATTCTGCCAAGATCGACTATCTGTCATCCTTTTGGGGGTTGATAAAATAAGTATCAGTTGAGTACAGGGGTTAATGCAATCGACTTAATCCCTCCCTTGTAGTTGCTGACCTTGTACCAAAATTTGAAACCATTATTAAGCTGGTGTTAGGATCATAAACATGAAATTTTAGATCACAGAAGCAGGGTTGGTATCAAAAGAGTTAAGGGAGATTTGGTTGCTATTCCTAGCAAGTAAAGTAACCCTATATAGAACCATGTTGGCTGCAGGCATTGTTAGCAGTAGGCATATCCATATGATGAAGTGGATAAAGTGTTGGGATGGCAGATCAAAAGATGTAATCGATAGTTTTTGTAATGTAGCTGATCTAATTAGAGCCATACATAGCTGTGGTGGTTGTTTATGATGTTCTATGAAGGGAGAAGTCAACCAGATGTTGTTGTTATTTAACAGATCTATGATAGGTTCAGTCCCACTGTATGGCACCTTGACAAGAGTCTTCTACCATAGTATAATAGCCTATCAAAAGTATTTGCAGATGGAAACTATGTAGAAGCCTGTCACATAGGGGTCTACAATAATATCAAGTGAGAAATAATTTTTTTCCTTAGTATTGATGGATTGCATAAGTTTCCAATTGACAACCTGGACGGTTTCATTCTTTGGTGCAAGTATGGCTCTTTCACAAAGCCAATCATGTTCTTGAAAATTATGTTCAATGTTTGGGTAAACCTTGGTAATCAACTCTTCTACAGTTTTGACCAAAATGCCATAGCCATTTGGAAATGTGATGTCTCCATTGTCTTGCTGAGTGCTTCCATTTCCCAGATCCAATAGCTGAGCTGCAAATCTTCCAGCATTCAAATCTCTGAATAAACTGACTCTGCCGAAAGTCCAATTTGGTTGGAAGTCTGATCAGGCTTAAAGTCCGATCTGGTTGATTTGGGCGGAAGTCTGATTTGGGTTGAAAGTCCAATTTGGGCTGAAAGTTCAAGTTCTTTAATATTTCCTTCCAAGTACTTCAATTCACAAACTCCATGGAACTTCAAAATTTCAAGAACAAGAAATCTCTCACTCTAACTTGGATCTGGTTTCAAATGAACTGAATTGAAAATATCTTTTTAATTCACGAAGTTTTGGTATTACTTTAAATTCAGTTTAAATAAAAATCTTGTAAGTTCACAAATTTTTGGAGTTCTTTTAAAATTTGAATTTTCAACTGTTAGCATATAACAAATCCTCACCCAAACCTGATCCCAATGCTGAATGTTCAAAAACCACATGAAGGGCATACCTATTTCTTGACTTACCAAATTTACATTTACTATGTACAAGGTTCCCTTCACCCTACCCATTGTTTACATTGTAAAGTGATTTAAACACACAGACCAATTTTTTAGTCAGTTTCATTGGTCTCGGTACTTGATTGGTCTTCAACATTTAGCCAAATGAGCAGAGAAAGTATAGTGTTACAAGATCCCTCTCATCCTGTCCCACTAAGGACTATTCAACTTCTCTAGAGTTATCTTTTATATTTCACTTGTTCCGGCCATTAGACCAGTGGTTCCCAAACGGTGCAGTGGTGCGACAGAGGAGGATAGCAGGTGAGGTGGAGTGATTGAAAGACAATCAAAGATTAAGAAAGAGTCTCAAAAAATTCATATACCAAAAATAAATGATTTCAAAATTTAAAATATTATTGGACTCTCTTTGGATATACAACCAGAAACAGTATCCATGTGTCTCTTCAAAAGCATTATCCATTCTTCTACAGTTCTCCATGACATATTGCTGGGAACAAGGATTTTCAGTTCTGACAAATATCAAAAACCAAAAAAGGGAAAGACTTCTTTGTGTTGATGAGGAGGAGATGAGAGTTTGTTTATCTCAAACTAGCAGTATCGCCCGGTGTTGCTTGGGTTTGTAAGGGAAATAACTATATAAGCATTTTTAGAGAGTTATAGCCAAAAAATAGCAAAAAAAAAAAAATGCATTAAAAATGGAAAAGAAATGTATTTTGTTAAAAATCGATTCCTTTGACTCATTTCGTAGACCCCGACATTTCTTAGAGAGCTTATACTGTACCCTTAATAATAGAAAAAAAATGCTTAACCTCTTTTTATATAAAGATTAGGCAACGAGCTGGCAGAACCGTTAGCACGCTGGGCGAGATGCTTTGCAGTATTTCGTCTGCCATTACGTTCTGAGTTCAAATTCCGCCGAGGTCAACTTTGCCTTTCATCCTTTTGGGGTCCATTAAATAAGTACCAGTTATGCACTGGGGTTGATGTAATCGACTTAATCCGTTTGTCTGTCCTTGTTTGTCCTCTCTGTGTTTAGCCCCTTGTGGGTAGTAAAGAAATAGTTTATCGCAAATTAAGCCTAATATAAAGGAGATTACTCATCAAAACAAGCTCATACCTTTCATTAAATTTGTGTACTTTAATCATATTATAAGTTATTTGTGTTATATATTATATTTAATGCACTATTAGTCGTTTTTATATTTAAATGCACTTTTTATCACATAAAATTCGGTGAGGCACAAGCAAATTATCATTCCAAAAATGTGACATAGAGAAAAATGTTTGGGAAACACTGCATTAGACTATGGTCCTGTTGAAGCACCACCTTGAAGAATTTTAGGTGCATGAACTGACCCGAGTAATTTTTTTTAAAACCTGGTACTTATTCTATCGGTCTCCTTTTGTCAAACTGCTAAGTTACAGGGATGTAAACAAACCAGCACTAGTTGTCAAGTGGGGGACAAACATACACAGACACATACACACAAACATATGTGTATGCATCTGTGCGACACACACACACACACACACTGCTTCTTTCAGTTTTTGTCTACCAAATACACTCACAAAGTTTTGGTTGGCCCAAGGCTATAACAGAAGACACTTGCCCAAGGTGTCACACAGTGGGACTGAACCTAGAACAATGTGGTCAGGAAGCAAGCTTCTTACTACACAGCCATGCCAGTGACAAAAAAAACAAAAAAACAACAAAAAAGTACACTCTGTAAAGTGGTTGGCACTGTGGGGAGGCATCCAGCCACAGAAACCAAACCATATGACAGAAATAAATATCTGGTCATTTGGAGCTCACAATAAGATGTAATCGAGAATGCAATGACCTGTCCAACCTATGTCAGCATGGAAAGTGGATGTAAAATGAAGAATGGTGATTTCCTTATATGATTATATAAGCAGGAAATTCAATGGAACTGCAGCCGAATTATGTGTATTTATGTTTTTCCACTGTTTTGTGGACGTCTCTTGTCTTATCATAAGCATGTGATACATATGACCAGGATGTGTGTGTGTATATATATCAATATCATCAAGAAATCTCTTCCAACTACTTTTGTCATTAAGTAGTATATAAAATTATATACTCACATTAGGTGAGTATATAATTTTTATACATGAGTGTCATCAGAAATGGGTATTCAATGTTCCAAGAAACTCTGTTTGTGTGTGTGTGTGTGTGCACGTGTGTGTATGTATGTATGTATGTGTATATATATACATATATATATATATATATACACACACACATATATACAAATAAATAGAATACAAAGGGGTTTAGTTCACTTGTGATCTAAATGAACAGGTACACTGAATAAGCACTATAGTTGGTCAACTGCTGGGTTTCCAAGATCACAGCTAAGACTAGATCTAGGGATCTGTCTTAGGGTTCCGCTATAGCAGGTATATATTATATTAGAGGAAAAATCAAAACCACGGCAGAACGAGTATCTCAAGTCATTTAGAATAATTTAATTAGGGTAAGGAGAACTTAAAGTCTTACAGCTGTTTCTGGGATAACCGAAGTGGTTGGTTAGCATGCCCATGCACTGAGTATTCTATCATCAGAAACAAGGCGTGGACATTTTAGACAGGGAAAATTTACAGTTTACAAAGAATAAAATTCACAGTTTATCTCTCTCTATATAAACGGCAGTTTGTCTGTGCGTGTTTCTGTGTGTCTGTTTGCTTGTACCCTTACCCTGACCACGGCTTTCAACCGATTCTGATGAAACTTGACACACACATAGCCCAATATCATAATTCAAAACTAACACAGCGAAAATTTTGAAAAGTTCCCCCAGTTCTGAAAAAAATCGATAAATTCGACATGGGGTCGAGAATCAGGAACACAAACCACAAACTGTGTAGGGGACGCAACTCCACCTTTTTTAACAATCAAAAAAAATTTACCATAATTTTTTTCCATTTTTTTTGCTATTTTTTGGCTATAACTCTCTAAAAATGCTTTATAGTTATTTCCCTTACAAACCTGAGCAACGCCGGGCGATACTGCTAGTAAGGAATAAAATAGAAGAATAAAGGAATAAAATAGAAGAATTAAGAGTAAAGGCAGTTAGAAGAATACAGGCAGGAGAATTATGTTCACAACTTGTCTTTTATCCGGAGGATATGGATGTTGGTCAATACTTCAACCCAGGGCTATAGTAGAAGACACTTGCCTAAGCTGTTGCACAGTGGAACTGAACCCAAGCATGTTCTTGGGAGGCAAGCTTCTTAACCTCACAGCCACATTTGTATATCATACAGACACATACTTTATTGTTTTACAAATTGGTGTAAAAGGGAACTCAAGATGGTAAACGTATTTAACATCAATTATCTTGTCATTGAATCATAGAGTAAATGGCTGAGTATTCCACAGACATATATGCAGCACACTTAACAGGATTAGGATCAAGCTGGATCAGTGTAACACAACGAGTGACAAAGCTGTACCTTTTTAATAAAAACCTAACAGGACAACATCTTAGTTTCTATTTCGCTGATTTCATTTAAAATGCCTGTTTTGACGCAAGGTTACAGTAGAAGTTACTTGCACAAGATACCACATAGTGAAAATAAGGAAAATAAGTGTGATACGTATGTACACACACATACAGACACAGAGTCACACTGCACATATGTATATACATACATATACATACACACACACAGTCACGATGCACATATGCATATATATACATATACATAGAGTCACACTGTATATATGCATATACACATATATACATATACATACACAGACACACTGCACATATACATACATACACACACTGCACATATGCGTATACATACAGACAGTCACACTGCAGATATGCATATACATATACACATACACACACACACACACACACACACACATATATATATATATATATATATATATATATACATGCATACATGCTCACATATCCAGCCATACATAACAATAACATAAAAATATATATATAATCATCGTTTAACGTCCGCCTTCCATGCTGGTATGAGAGGGACGGACACACACACATATATAAACTTACATAGCAAATTTACAAGTTGAACTAAGGTAGAAATATATAAAAAGTTATTATTTGTTTAAGTTTTTCGGTTAATATGGTTGACTGACATACAACAAACGCAAGATCCAATTCCCACGTGCAGTCCTGTTCAGTTTTCCTACCTTTGCACATACTTACACATATCTTCTACAACTTAGCACCATAAAAATCTAAAAACATTTACATTATATATATGTGTGTGTATGTGTTATATATATATATATATATATATATATAAATAAACATATACACGTATTTATATATGTGTGTATATTTGTGTGTATGTGTTATATACATATATATATAAATAAACATATACACGTGTTTATATATGTGGGTGTGTATGTATGTATATGCATGTGTATACACACACCTACCTACCTGTAGTGCTGCCTATGGTGTCTGTCTCTCAACTGTGACTGTTGTCTCACCTGTGCCGGATCACTTTAGCCATACTAGCACAGCTGCTTCCACCACTACAATCTGGCCGTCCTGCCAGGTAATGATTATGTTACTATCCCCGGCCTCTCCTGCTGTCTCTACCACACACACACACATATATACAGATGCACACAAGATTATACATGCACATACAAAAACATACACATATGCACACTTAAACACTCATTGACACATACACACTCATGCACATACACTCAAACATTCACTGACAAGCACACACACTCTTATACATTTACTCACACATTTACACACACACACACACATATACACACTCATGCATATAGTCACACACACACATATACACACACAGACATATGCTCACACACATACACACTCATACATACACTCACACATTTGCACACACACACACACTCATACATATACTCACACACACACATACACACATACATATGCTCACACACATCACACACTCATACATATACTCACATATTTGCACACACACACACACACTCACTGTCATAATCACTCTTACACACAGAAACACACCTATATCCATATAGAAACATAACACACACATTATGTAACTTGGTAATTACGGTGGTGCTGGGCGCGGTGTGGTGGAGGTGGTGCTGGTATTGATTTCTATGAAACCTAATCCCAACCCTTATTCTGTATCCTGTTAATTCTACATAAAAGAAAAAAATACAGCAAGATCTACATTGTTAATTTGAAACACATGTTGGGGTGAAAATGTCAAAGCTTAGTAGAATGAATTGTAAACTGAGGTACAATGTTTCAGGTCTAAGAAAGGGACTACTGTGCCCCGGTTTCCCTTATATATATATAGGCGGTAATGCTTTTTTTTTTGCCATTATAACATGGCTGTTCTATAAAGAACCGTGTTACTACATTTTAACCTCAGGAAAATGTCTTTTCCAGCTGGTCAACGGCATGCAAGCTGTGTCCGATATATTGTGAGTAAGGGAGCAAATCACTACCCTCCAGCTTGGCAAGACCAGTAGACCATAGTTTCTGGGTCTTTACCCTTTATCGGTACTGGACACCTGCCTGCTAGATATGGCAGTCAATCATCCCTACTCACAATATATAAACAGAAGTGGCAGGCTACCACTGATCCCATAACAAGCAACATATATATATATATATATATATATGTATGAGTGTGTGTAACATGTAGAAGGAACTTGTGCCAATGACATATAAAAGGTACCTGTTCTGGTGACATGTAAAAGGCACCTGTGCTGGTGACATGTAGAAGGATCTCATGCCAGTAATATGTTTAAAACGGTACCTGTACCAGTGCCACATGAAAAGGAACTGTGCTGGTGATACATAAAAGGCACCAGTGCCAGTGACATGTACAGGGCCCCTGAGCCATTGACATTTAAAAGGCACTTGTGCTAGTGATACAATTGAAAGGGCACCTGTGCCAGTGACACATAGAAAGCACCTGCACCAGTGACATAGGGTACTCATGCTAGTGACACGTAAAAAGCACTCAGTAGACTGTGTAAAGTGGTTGGCATTGGGAAGAGCATCCAGCCATAGAAACAAGCCAAAACAAATCACTGGAGCCTGGTGCAAGTCTCTGACTTACCAGCTCCAGTCAAACTGTCTAAATTATGCCAGCACAGAAAGCAGATGCTAAAAATGATGATGATGATACATACATACATATGTTTTGCAAGATTCCTGATGTGAAATTGTGTGCTGGAACAGATATTGTTGTATTTTGGGATGGTCATTTTTTTCTTTTTTTTTTGCCAAATAAACACACGCACTATGTATTTTTTCCTTCACTCGTTTATTACTGCTCTTGTTTTATTATTCTAACTCATGTCCATTGTCTGGAAATCTTTCGGCACATATCTGTGACACTTTTCATTTACATGTGTGTTCTTGCACGTTAAAAGCACCATCCATACGTGGCCGATGCCAGCGCCGCCTTGACTGGCTTCTGTGCCGATGGCACGTAAAAAGCACCAACTGATTGTGGCCATTGCCAACCTCTCCTGGCACCTGTGCCGGTGGCACGTAAAAAGCACCCACTACACTCACGGAGTGGTTGGCATTAGGAAGGGCATCCAGCCATAGAAACACTGCCAGATCAGACTGGGCCTGGTGCAGCCTCCTGGCTTTCCAGACCCTGGTCAAACCATCCAACCCATGCTAGCATGGAAAACGGACATTAAACGATGATGATTGGTTTTAAGACAGTTGATTGCTGTCTGGTGATATGGTCTTAGATTTTTTAAAACTATTAATACTTAACTTCTGGTTACTTACACAGTATATGTGTCATGTGCAATATTTGCACATTGATTTTTCATTTGCATTTTACTATTAATAAATCTTCCACAGTTAATCTAGTTTTCTGTAGAATATTATATTGGATGGTATGGTAAAGATACCACCTATTGGTTTTCTGTTTAGTTTTGTTTTTTGAACTGTTTATCATGTAATGCAATGGCTCCTACTTGTAAATGCTTGGTTAACCAATGAATAAGTGTCACACTTGTACATCAAGCCTAACCACAAACTAAATTAAAATCTTTTCATTAACAGGAAACCACAAACCTGAAAACTGCAAAACATACTTTAGACAACAAATGTAATATACAAATTTCAGTGTAAACATGAAAGGTGTAAATTTCACGACTCAATCTGTTACATCCGACACATATGTACAACACACTCTTCTTGGTTGATCCAGTATTTGCAACACAAGTCCATAACAGCACATTACAATACACAATATGAATCAAATTAAAGAGGAAAAAAACATTAGTTGATAAGACTTCCATCCTAGGCATGGCTTTTATAGGCATCAGCATAGCTATGTGGTTAAGAAGTTGGTTTTGAAGCCACATGATTTCAGGTTCAGTCCCATTGTGCAGGGACCTTGAGGAAGTGTCTTCTACTATAGCCCTTGGCCAACCAATGCTTTGTGAATGAATTTCGCAAATGGAAACTGTATAGAAGTGTGTCGAGTGTGTGTGTGTGTGTGTGTGTTTATTTGTGTGTCTGTGTTTGTTTCCCCATCATTTAACATCTGACACTGGATACTGGTTTGTGTATGACCCTGTGACTTAGCAGTTTGGAGAAAGAGACTGTCAGAATAAGTACCAGACTAAACTTTCCAACGTACGTATGGCCCTCGTATGTATGGCCTCAGTCCAATGACTGAAACAAGTAAAAGACAAAATATGGCCATCCGCCAGCCTCGTCTGGCACCTGTGTCGGTGACACATAAGAAAACACCATCCGAGCGTGGCCGTCTGGCACCTGTGTCGGTGGCACATAAAAAACACCATCCGACCGTGGCCGTCTGCCAGCCTCGTCTGGCACCTGTGTCGGTGGCACATAAAATCACCCACTACACTCTCGGAGTGGTTGGCGTTAGGAAGGGCATCCAGCTGTAGAAACACTGCCAGATCTGACTGGCCTGGTGCAGCCTTCGGGCTTGCCAGACCCCAGTTGAACCGTCCAACCCATGCTAGCATGGAAAGCGGACATTAAACGATGATGATGATGATGATGATGATAGAAGAATCTGCCAAAAATCTAGAAGAGTATCAATTACAGCTTTATCAATATCGAAATACAAATCAGTAACGGACACAGATGGAGTGAAATAAAGTATGAAATTAACCAGGAGTTAACTGTTGAATGATTTAAAAGTCACAGATGACAATTTTACTAGTGATGGTATTATTTTGATGGTCCTTTGCCGGGCAATGACATGTAACAATTATCGTTTCATTAGAAGATGATGATGTGGAGAAGATCTTAAGATGTTAATGGACTATGGAACATTAAATGTTTCAGACTGAATTGAAAGAACTAAGAAGGTAATAGGAAAAATCTTCAGCAAAACCAGGATTAAATCCAAAAGCATTAGTTTTCTGTACAGTCACACACACACACACACACACTTAACACTCAATTCCAGTTCAAAGCTGTAAGTTATATATGGCTATAATTGGTAGAGAGAGTGAGAGAGAGTAGGGAAGAGAGAGAGAGAGAGAGAGAGGAGAAAGAGCGAGAGGGAGAAGTGGGAAGAGGAGATTTTTATGTGCTGTTAAAAGTGTCTTGCTGTGAAGTCCCCTCATTTATCACTGCCTGAGCTGACCTAGGTGATGGGTGGAAGGTAGACTAGTCTGGGTGTTAGCCTTCACAACCCTTACAAATTCCCCCACCATCATCACCGTCTTCCACATTATTCTACTTTATTGTAACAGCTCCTAGCATACCTGTGCAGATAAGGCTCAGGCATGGCTGTGCGATTAAAATGTTTGCTTAACAACCATAAGATTTGGAGCTTGATCCCAATGAATGACACCTTAGATGTCTGCTCTATCTTTCGGTTGACTAATGCCTTCTAAATGAAATGTGGTAGATGGAAACTGTACAGAAGCCCATTGTTACTTCTTTTCTTTCTTTCAAGCTTTGGTTGCTAGAATAACTCTCTCACACTGTGGATTCCAGAGGTATAAAGTTTTCACCAAGGTGTGCTGAATTTTGAATATATAAAATATGATTATTTTATATATTCAGTTTTATCATCATTATCATCATCGTTTAACGTCCGTTTTCCGCGCTAGCACGGGTTGGACGGTTGGTGTTTTTTTAACTTTTTATTATTGTTTTGTCTTACATGAG
>NC_043013.1:18306517-18361517 GCF_006345805.1 Octopus sinensis
TGTTACTCTTTTCAAATATCTGACATTAGCTAGCCATTGTGTACATGCTCCTCTGCAGCAAATCATTTAGACTTCACCTACTTACTTTCTAACATTAATTGCCAAGCAACCACTTTTATAAACACACACACACACATATATTTTCCAGGTTTTTTTCTCTATGTACAAGTGTATAAATGCATGTATACTTAAGTATTTATATGTGTTATCATCATTTTCCATCATAATTTTAATGTACACTTTTCCATGACTGCATGGGTTGAACAGAGGTTATTGAGGAAGATTTGCTACAGCCAGGTGCCATTCCTGTATGCATATATGTATGTTTGTATGCCTGTGCATGTCAACTTACATATCTATACACACACTGTATACTACTGCAGGTGTACATTCTACAGGTTACACTTATGCTTTACATATTTTCACAGTTCTGTTAGTGGCTTGTAATTATAATTTTAAAAAGCACCCACTACACTCACGGAGTGGTTGGCGTTAGGAAGGGCATCCAGCCGTAGAAACATTGCCAGATCAGACTGGGCCTGGTGCAGCCTTCTGGCTTCCCAGACCCCAGTTGAACCATCCAACCCATGCTAGCATGGAAAGCGGACGCTAAACGATGATGATGATGATGATGATTGTGTCCTTTCTGGCTTTACAACTGATGCTCTGACAGTTACACAACCAAGCGCCTTAATAATTACTGGTACAAATTCAAAGTTATTGTCCAAATCTACATATATCTTATTAATTCACTATAGATGTCACTTTTTTTCCCCGTTATGTAAACATTAGCTGGAAAACTAACATTCAACATTCCTTCTTTAGTTTTCAGATCATGATCAAACTCAGTGACTGGCATCCGTTGCTAGTGGAGTGCTAAGAGTACCATACGAGTGAGATCGTTGCCAGAGCAACAGGCTGGCCATTGTGCCGTTGGCACGTTTAAGCACACCATTCGAGCGTGATCGTTACCGCATCACCTTACTAGCACTTGTGCTGGTGGCACGTGAAACATTCGAACGAGGTTGTCGCCAGTGCCGCTGGACTGGCTCCTGTGCAGGTGGCACGTAAAAAGCACCATTTGGGTGTGGCCGTTGCCAATACCACCAAACTGGCCCTCATGCCAGTGGCATGTAAAGGCACCCACTATACTATCAGAGTGGTTGACGTTAGGAAGGGCATCCAGCTGTAGAAAGTCCGCCAGATCAGATTGGAGTCTGGTTCGCCAGACCTCAGTCAAATCGTCCAACCCATGCTAGAATGGAAAGCGGACGTTAAATGATGATGATGATGATGATGATTATGTCTGGTCTGTTGTGCATAGGTGTGTGTGTATGTGTGTCCATTTCTCTATGTATATATGGATTAATGTACTCCTGTGTATATAAGTCTCGTTTACACTTATGTTTTCCCAATCTTATTTGATCTTACAGCTCATAACACCAATATCTCCTTCAACTCATTATATGTAATTTTATGTCAATATCTCAACATTCTGTCCAGTCAATATTACATTTAATTGTAATTGTGCTAGTATGTTATTTTCAGTCCCGTCACCTCCACCACTCTTGCTTACAAATGCCGGTTGCTTATACATATGCACATATTGACACACCTCTCTCACACACACACAAACATATATACATACATATACAAGCACACACTCACTACTATCTCTCTCATACACAGATCCTTCAATAAATGTCCAACATTAACCCGCCTCTTCATTCTCCTCTGATAGAGGATACTTGCTCTCACCTACTTTCTTTCTGCAATTAGCTGCACAGCTGCTTCTTCCATAAACACACATTCATTTCTTTCTATATAATGTTTTACCCTCCTTTCTTGTCATCTTAACTTGACAAAGGACCAACTGTCCAAAACATCAATATCACTTCTTTCCTTAACACCAGAATGCACTGACTTTTTACTACCATTTCATACCCAACTTTTTTCTTTCGTTCATAATTTACTCGACAGATACATATATTGATAGATAGATGTAAATATATATATATATATATATGTATTTACTCTCTTTCTAATTTTCACAAGTTACAGCTGCAAAAAAACAAAAAAACAAAAAACATTTTTTCTTTTAAGAAATGAAGGAAGTTTTGTTCTCTTCATCAGTCTTTGCATAAACATTCACTCTTTAAATTTTAAGAACATCTTAAAGTTTTTTACTTTTCCCAGATATCACGATCATCTGTAGCATATAAAGTATGCAACAGCGTTCTTTCTCCAAGAATCCAAGTTCATCCATACCTTAATCCAAATGAGTTGGTCATTGACTGATGTTGCTACAATAATAATGCATTCTAATCAAGGCACAAGGCTTGAGACGAGAGACAAAACTGATCTTATCAAGATTTGTACTCAGAATATAAAGGGTCAGAAGAAATACTGTATGGCAATTTTTCTGGAAACTTAATAATTCTGCCAGTCCACCATCTATGCAGCTCTAATAATAATGGCTATAAAGCTGAAAGTGGAAATTTGGTACTGGACTGACAAATTCCTCATCAAAGGCCCATAAATCTCTTCTTTCTCATTCAATATTCCTCTCACATTAATGTCAAGTGGGCTGCTGACAGCTAAAACAACAAGCTTTTAATTCATCATCTCAGAAAACAATATCAGAGCTGTTGTGCTTGAATTTGGTCACTGGTGTTTTCTAAGGTTCCACCAGTGTTCTTTTGATCCAGCAATCTCAATATGCTTCGCTTTATTGGTTGTATATATATATTCTTTCTCGCTCTATTCTAGAATGTTCTAGCTACCACAATGTGACTCTTGGGAAGAGGCTAGGGCATTCTCTCATGTGTGTGTGTGTGTGTGTGTGTGTGTATGAGTGTGTATGCATGCTTGAATGTATGTGAGTGTATAAGCAGGTATATGTGTATGTATGCATTAGCATGTGTGTGTGTGTGTGTATATATATATATATATAGTGTGTGTGTGTTTGTGTGTATATATATATACACACACACACACATGTGTACATGTGTATATGTGTCTGCATGTATGAATGTTTGTGTTCATGCCTGCCTGTGTGTGTAGTGCGTGTGTATATGATAATTCAATATATTATTTAAGAGACAGCGTTAAATCGATAGATTCACAGACAAAACAGACATTTCTCTTATGATTGGCATGAAAACTGTATTGTATAAATAATATAACTATAGACATATGTGTGTATAATATATAAAATACACGCACACATATATAATACATGCATACACACATACATACAATGCATGTGTTTATGTGTGTGTGTGTGTGTGTGTGTGTGTGTACATGATAAGTGTGTATGCATGTATACATGCAATGGATAGACTATGTGCATGTGTACATGTATGCAAATATATATGTATGTATGCATATAGTTGTGTATGAATGTAATTATGTATGTGTATGCCAGTTTATTGGCATAACAGCAACATCAACAACAGTAACAACAAAGAAATATCTGTCTCAGTTTATCTGTCTGCTTGTCTGTCTGTGTGTCTGGTCTAGATTTTGTTCCCAAGAGGTTCCACATTGTAACACTATCTTAGAGATAAATGGTTTGATCAAAGGACATCAAAGTTTTAGAAGAATCTAGAAATAATAGTAGACTGGATTACGTTGAGGTCTTCATTCATAAACACATAACCTGTCTAGCACAGACACATTGGTACTGCAGCTCAACTGGCTGGAAGAAATAGCCATATCTCCCTTAAGGTCATATCACACCATCTTGCAAAAAAAAAAAAAAAAAATTAATAAAGAAATAAATGATACAACAGCAACAATGTAGTCCCTGATATGTAAACATGGTGGTGGTGGTGGTGGTCATGGCAGGAACTGTTTCTACCGTAGCTCTGCTCTGTAAGAACAGACCTAAAATTAAACAACTACAGCAGTATCTGGTGTGTGGACATGTTGGTACTGTCACATCTGTACATGTGACAGCCATGTGGATTCTGGTCAATATAATAATAGTGAGCTTATTATATATAGTACTCTGGTATAGTATAGGTAGTGAGCTGGCAGAAACGTTAGCGCACTGGGCGAAATGCTTAGCGGTATTTTGTCTCTTGTTATGTTCTGAGTTCAAATTCCGCCGAGGTTGACTTTGCCTTTCATCCTTTCGGGGTCGATAAATAAAGCACCAGTTTTGCACTGGGGTCGATGTAATCCACTTAATCCCTTTGTCTGTCCTTGTTTGTCCCCTCTATGTTTAGCCCCTTGTGGGCAGTAAAGAAATATATATATAGTACTCTGGTATAGTATAGGCGGTGAGCTGGCAGAAACATTAGCACACCGGGCGAAATGCTTAGCGGTATTTCGTCTGTTGTTATGTTCTGAGTTCAAATTCCGCCGAGGTTGACTTTGCTTTTCATCCTTTCGGGGTCGATAAATAAAGTACCAGTTTCACACTGGGGTCGATGTAATAGACTTAATCTCTTTGTCTGTCCTTGTTTGTCCTCTCTATGTTTAGCCCCTTGTGGGTAATAAAGAAATATATATATATAGTACTCTGGTATACTACAACTTATCGGAAAAGGGTAAAAGAGAGGACATATAAGTCCAGTTAAGAAAGACAGCAATAAAAGCAATAAGTACACGCTCGGTACACTGAATAAAACACAAAATAACAGAAATGGGAACATTAAAAGGACCATAAAGAGGAGATGTGCCTAGGCACTTCAGGAGTAGTGTTGGCAAATTTAGGGAAACATAGAATTTTTGAAGGATGAAGTGTCCTGACAGCCAACAAATTATGCAGATAGTTTATTCCATGCTTTGAGAATACTGAGTATGAAGAAAAATGTTTGCAAAAGTAATGAGTACTGTGGTGTTATTTGATTTTATAAGCATTTCCATGACTAAGAGGGGTATTTATTTTTAAAATGTACCTAAAATAGCAGGAAAGATGGTGGATAATTGTGTGACCTTCTATCAAATCAGCTACTAGACATTGAACTTTAGAATGTCAGAGACACAAAATATTCAAGATATGGTAAGTGAATGATAGAGAGTATTCATCTGGTTGCATGTCTTAGGACAGTTTCCATCAAGTTGATATTCTGGACAATATGGGAATTTCAGATTTGAGATGCAAACTGTGGATGCACCACAGCCATATAGAGCTTTAAAAAGACAGAGATGCTAAGACACCTTTGGCATTTTTGATGAGTTTAGAAATGAGGTTCATCCATGTTGTCTGATAGGAAATACTTTGGGTTGTATAATTTTACATAAACTATATCTGAATAAAAAAAACAACTTTCGATTAAAGGTCTGCATGATCAATGCTGGCCTGGCGTTAGATAACAACACCAACAATGATGAAGGATATGTTAGACTATAGATAGGCTATACCTAAATAAATGATGAGATGGTCATGGCTGGAACACCAACAAAACCAATAAATATATACATTACACTATGTTAAATGACATCAATTTCAGCCCATCTATTGATTAATTAGTGTTTACTTACCAATAAACTGTGAACACTAATGTGTTGTGTGCACTATATTCTCAGGTCTCTTCTACTGTAATATTCATGTACATGACATTATACAGGGTAATATACCAAAGTGTGGTACCTACTTACAGCTACGTAGACACAATACAGTGTACCATGTCATTCTATTGTACTTATATACAATGGAGTGGAATGGGGCACTGACAGTTAAGTACCTTGATTATAGACTCAGTGCAGTTAACTATACCACACTTTGGTACCTACATACAGCTAGATAGACTGGACTGTTGGCAATTATCTTGGTTATGAACACAGTATAGTACACTGCACCATATGAAGTACTAAAGTACAGCTAAGTGAACAGTTGACAGTTGGGTGTCTTGGAGATAGACAAAATGTAGGAAACATTACTACAGTGTGCATGGTACCTAGTTATGGCTAGAAAGTCTATGGTACCTATTTACATGTAGCTCAGGTTACACTATATAATGTTTCACTGGTGCATTTTAGGGAGCTATGACTGCTATTACTAGCAAGTTCAGCAACTATGTAAAGGCTTTTTTTCTTGTCTCCTATAAATAATTCATTGTTATTGCAATTAGAGTTATATAAGTTACTGGCTGTCTGATATTATTATCTAAGATAACAACTATGAAGGAAGATGAAAGCTCTGTTTAAATAATAGCTTCTTTTCCACCCCTCTCCTTCTCACTTCCCCCCACACACACATTCCCACCTGACACAACCCCACCCTAACCCTCCATACACCCACACTCCCATATTGTTTCACGATGTTTTAATACCTGGTAGAAATCAATATCTAATTTAGAGATAGAAGACAAAATATTACATTATGGATTAGCAGAGTTCAGTTGAGCATCAAACAAAATGCTTTGTGATGGCATTATATTCTGAGTTCAAATCCTGAAGAGGGCAACTATGCATTTCATCCTTCTGGGCTTGGATTAGATATAATATCACCTATCTACATCTTCTCCAAATTTTAAGCCTTATGTCTGTTCTCATCATCATCATTGTTCGACCGTGGTCGAGACAATGGAATTTACTATGTTACGCCAGACTTCACGGTCCATCATAGCATTACGGAGGTCCTGTTGCTGGATGCCTGTATCCCTGGAGATACATCAGGGTAGGAGAGTGTGCACCCTCTGGTATCGCGAGCAGATGGCTTCCAGAGGAGAAGAGTAGAAATTACCTCGTTTTCAGCTTTACAACAATGTCCAGCAAACTGGACTCTTCTACCTTTCACAAGAGATGATACAGGTTCTAGATGTCTGTTCTAGAAACAATTATAAACAGCAGATAAATATGTCTTCAATAAAACTGTGAAAATAAGAGTGTACTGGGTCTTGATATTTCAGGCAGAGCCATTTTAGCAACTGGGTAAACCAATGCACTGGGCCCTATAGTAGGTATTTATTGATTGTATACTGTAGCATACATGGATCATGGGTCCCTTGATCTGTGAGGTCCTTGGGAAACTGTCCAGTATGCCCAAGCTTTAAGACAACACTGACTTTGAGTAGTTGTTAAATATAACTTAGAACCTGTCAGTTTCTCAGAGGTCATTATTGTTATTATCACATGTATATAAGTCATCATCATTTAACGTCCGTTTTCCATGCTAGCATGGGTTGGACGATTTGACTGAGGTCTGGCGAACCAGACTCCAATCTGATCTGGCAGAGTTTCTACAGCTGGATGCCCTCCCTAACGCCAACCACTCCGAGAGTGTAGTGGGTGCTTCTACATGCCACCGACATGAGGGCCAGTTTGGTGGTACTGGCAATGGCCACGCCCAAATGGTTCTTTTTATGTGCCACCTGCACAGGAGCCAGTCCAGCGGCACTGGCGATGACCTTGCTTAAATGTTTCATGTGCCACCAGCACAAGTGCTACTAAGGTGACACGGTATCTTGAGACCCCAAAACCAAGGTGCCACATGAAAAGCATTGGTGTGGGTAAAAAGACTGGGAAAGGAGCCGCTTACGCGTGATTTTGATGTTACATTTGTTGAAAGCATGCAAAATAAATTGGAAAAGAAAAGAAACCCACAAAACAAAATTCCATTGTAGGGAAACTCAGACTTTTCTGGTGATCCAACAGGTCATGAGTAGTGTAGTATATATAAAATAATCATGGACTCTCCTGTCGTTAGACAACATATGAAGGTTCAATGATTTCTTACCGAACAACCACACAGGTGATTTGTTTATAATGATCACTCGCTCCATCAAATTGACATTACCTGTACAGGTGCAACATTACCTGCACAGGTGCCACATGTCAGATGTTGAAATGATTGTAGAGCAATGTGAAATGAAATGCTTTGCTCAAGAATGCAATGCCTGGTCTGAGAATCAAACCCAGGATCTCACAATTGTGAGTGCAACATCTTAACCACTAAGCCATGGCTGTGTCATAAGAATCTTGCTTCCCTACCACATGGTTCTAGGTTCATTCCCATTGTGTGGCACCTTGGGCAAGTAGCTTCTACTATACCCTAAGTGGATTTGGTAGATAGAAACTGAAAGAAGCCTGTCATATGTATGTATACATATATATATATGCATATATCTATGTCTGTGTCATTGTTTGTTTGTCCCTCACCACTGTTGGTGTGTTTATATCCCCGTAACTTAGCAGTTTGGCAAAAGAGACCAATAGAATAGGAACAGGGCTTGAAAAAAAATATGTCCTCAGGTTGATTTGTTCAACTAAAAAAATCCTTCAAGGCAGTGCTCCAGCATGGCCGTAGTTAAGTGAATGAAACAAGTAAAAGGTAAAGGATATATATATAGAGAGGAGAAGAGGAGAGAAGGGGAGAGATTCACACACATGAATGACATTGTATGCGTGTGTACAAGAGCGTGTGAGAGTGTGTGCGTGTAGATTGCTTCTGCAGCTAATTCTTTAAATCTCTGCCACTTCACTTTTCTAAAAGACATTGAAGTAAATAAGTTGATTCCATTATTTCTTTGCGACATGAAAGCAGGGCTAGAGGTCATGTGTCTTACACTGTATCTTGTTTACCACTCTAAGTCAAGACCATGTCCACAAATAAAATCTGTGCTTTTATCAACTAATCCCAGAGACATGGCATGACTGAACAGCCAGCGTTATCATGGCTACAATCACTAGATATACATAATGGTATAGAATCATGGCTAATCCAATACTTTGCTGTGTTTTGGTGTTTTGAAGATTTGGGGCTTTGGCTTTTTGAGTATTTTTTCTTTTTTTTCCACTTTCTTTGCAGTTTACTTTTACTTATTAATAATAATAATAATGATGATAATAATAATAATAATTAGCTGGACCCATGAAAAATTCATGAAAAACATAAAAGATGTAAGCATCTGTAAACATTGTACTGGTGCCATGAGAAATGTTTGTATATAATGACCGTCTGTCTTTACGTTCTGAGTTCAAATTCTGCCGAGGTCGACTTTGCCTTTCGCCCTTTTGTGGTTGATAAATTAAGTACCAGTTGTGTAATGAGGTCGATTTAATCAACTGGCTGTTCGTACACATGCATCATACAGTCTACCTTTTACTCTGAGCGAGAGGCTCTTTATCACCAGTAGAGGTAGGAGCTCTCTGAACTTTGCCCAGGCAATTCTTATTCAAGCAGCTACACTTTCAGAGCGTCCACCTAGGTAATGGAAGCTATCAACTACTCCTAGTTTTTCTCCCTGGAATGTTACAGAAGTTGTTCTCTGCACATTTTCAGTGTTTATTGCTCCTGAGCATCTGCCACATACAAAAACTATTTTCCCATTTAGCCTTCCTTTGATATTGCTGCACCTCTTGTGTCCATAGCTTACACTGGGTACATCTTATGGAGTTTCTACTTATGCTTTTTCTACAGATCAAGCAGGGCCATCTACCTGAAAGGATTTGTAGTTTGTCTGCTTTCCTACTGATTAAGACTTTGGTTTTAGGTAGGTTGACTCTAAGGCACTTCGATTCTAATCCTTGTTTCCACACCTGAAACTTCTCTAGTTCTGATAGTGACTCAGCAATTAGAACAAGGTCATCAGCATAGAGGAGCTCCCAGGGTCATCCTGTCTTGAATTCCTCTGTTATTGCCTGGAGGACTATGATGAATAAGAGTGGGGCTGAGGACTGATCCTTGGTGGACCTCTACCAGGAATTCTTCATTGTACTTGTTGCCAACCCTAACCTGACAGTGTCCCTGTACATGGCTTGCACAGCTCTCACTAACCATTCATCTATCCCTAGTTTCCTCATTGACCACCAGACAAGGTATCAGGAGACCCTGTCAAAGGCTTTCTCCATGTCAACAAGAGCCAGGTACAGAGATTTATCTTTGGCTAGGTATTTCTCCTGCAGCTGCCTTACCAGAAATATAGCATCAGTGGTGCTTTTCCCTGGCATGAACCCAAATTGCATCTCATCTAAACTGATTCTCTCCCTAATTAGTTGGGCTATGACCCTCTCCATGACCTTCATTACCTGATCCAAAAACTTGATACTTCTGTAAATATTTGTATCTAATGCATCACCTTTACCTTTGTAGCAGTTGAGTATGGTGCTGCTACACCAGTCATTGGGTATGACTCCTTCATGTATCACCTGGTTGACTAGGTTATAGCCGACACTGCCAGATATTTTGAGCATCTCTGCGGTGATTCCTGATAGGCCGGGGGCTTTCCCTGTCTTCATATCCTTAATTGCTTTACCTACCAATGTACTGTCAATTCGGATAGCTGATCCCTCTGTTGAGTTGATATTCAGAGAGACTCTCTTTCTCCCATTCATTCTCTTTATTTAGCAAACTTTCATAGTAGCATCTCCAAACCTCTCTCTTTGCAGCCTCGTTTAATGCAAGTGAACCATCATCCATGCAGACACATTTCTCTCCTATGACATCATGATTGATTCTCTCTCTCACACTGTCTTACAACACGAAATACCTCAAGTCTTTGGTCTTCACGGCGCAGAACTTTGGCAAATTTCTTTTGGTCAGTGGCCCTCAACAGGTTGTCCTGTAGAAACCTACAGTTGTCTTCCACATCCCCCTCTATTTTGTCAAAAGCTTTGAGTAATACGTCTCTAAATCTCTGTCCATTCGCAGATATATTAAAAACTAGAAACCATGTTAATATTTTGATGTATGCATGTGTGTGTGTGTATGTATAAGTATATATATATATATATATATATATATAATGTATACACACACACTTGTTTATACATACACACATGCATACACAAACACACACATATAGCCATTAAAAACACGTTTCTATTGATTTCCCTTTTCTTTTTCCTTTGGCAAATGCTCAAACATTTGGAGAAATGGTACATCTGTGTGACATTTATTATGCTTTTTCAAATAAATAATGATGTAAAGAAGTGAGTCCTCTATAACTGGGAATGAAAACGCACACAAGCAAATATGTTAACCCCTTTTACAGAGCAAATGATCATCAGAGGTTGTGTCCTTCGAATGTTTTAGGGTGGAGGACCAAACCCTTATATTATTTATAAAGTAGGTTTATTTCTATCGTGGTTAGTGCTGTTTAAACCCAGGTCAATTGCAATCAAAGATTTATAATTAAAAGCGTTCCATCTGTGACCATCCAGTCCATTTTGTTTTTGTTTCAGATAATGTGTTTTATCTTTTACTTGTTTCACTCATTCGACTGTGGTCATGCTGGGGCACTACCTTAAGAAGCTTAGTTGAACAAATCGATGCCAGTACTTATTTTTAAGCTTGGTACTCACTCTATCAGTTGCTTTTGTCACACCGTTAAGTTAAAGGATGTAAATAAGCACTGGATATCAGATGAAGGCACTGCAAAAACAGACACATATATATACACGTGGAGGTGCAATGGTCCACTAGTTAGGGCAGCGGACTCATGTTGTAGGATCACGGTTTCGATTCCCAGACCGGGTGTTGTGAGTGTTTATTGAGCGAAAACACCTAAAGCTCCATGAGGCTCCGGCAGGGGGTGGTGGCGATCCCTGCTGTACTCTTTTGCCACAACTTTCTCTCACTCTTTCTTCTATTGGCCTGCTTGCTTAGCCAGTGGGGTCGCGTCATTTGAAGGCTAAAACAATGTGAAGCGCATTGTGACCAGCGATGTGTAACAACATCTGATAGCCTGGTCGGTCACGGTGATATATACACACATATATGTATATATAGGACCAGGCTTGTATATTCTAGGTGTGCTAGGTGTGTGCTGCACACCTATCGAAACTAGCAAATTCATTATAAATATTAATCTTATTAATTTAATCACAAATTTTAATGGAAAACTTTTGTTATATCCCTGCTTGAAAATTGGTAAGTTCATAACTGGGGACCAGAACTTTCGTGGGAAAAAAATTTCGCCTCCCACCATGTATAGCAGAGTAGCACACTTCCCACTTTGTGATTTAGCTGTGATTCTGCGAGCTCTAAGGTAAAGTTCAAACCTTTGTAGCTACCATTTCCAGTTCTCGGCTATGTTGCCTTTGTGATTAAGCTCATTTGGGCTTCTTATCTGATTCATTCGGACAATTATTCAATTCCTCTTCTCACACCATGTAAATTATGACATGACACAGGGTGCAGCCATTACTATGTGTATTTGTTATGTCATACATTATAAACTTGTGACGTCACACTTTGTGTGCACATCTTAACGCAAAGTCACTGTCATTACACCCACCAAATTCCCTCACAAATCAGTCCAGGGCGCAAAATTTTTTTCCCCACAAGAGTTCTGGACCCCAGTTATGAACTCATTTGCATACAGCCAATCAAAGCTCAACTATCAAACTAGTGTCCACCTAGCCACGAAAATACTCTGGTTGAGTTCAGTGGAAAATGTACGTTATAGCAAAATGTAAGTCCTAAACGGGTTAATAGTGGTAACAAATGGGAAATTTAGTGTATAAAGTGAATGGGGAGCATTGATGATGCAAATTTGCTTAATTTACTAGAAAATGTAGATTAGGGTAGTTTGCTAATTTTTTTACTGATTTTGTACATTCTTAATTCAAAATGGTGTTGATCGGAAACTTCGTAATCAATATGGTGTTGTGTCGTACTGTATGTACCCTCCTTGCATATATCAATGGGTACATGCAGTATCACTAATCTCAGTCTGAGTGTAGGTACTTAATGTTAGCTCCATACAGAGATGGTGCTGAATTGATCTATGAGGGTGGTGGAGGGGGTATGTGGAGCTTATGTGAGCCCTACTATGCAGTACTCGCATAGTGGCATACACCATTCTATGCCTAACTGGCTGTATTGTAGCAGTTCAGTTTGTGAATTTTAAAGGTGAACTCCGATTGGCTGTATGCAAATGAGTTCATTACTGTGGACCGGAACTCTAGTGGGAAAAAAATTTCGCGTACGGGGCTTTGGTAGAAGACACTTGCTGAAGGTGCCACGCAGTGGGACTGAATCTAACAAAGCAGGCTTCTTAATCACTCGGCTATGTTAATCTAAAGCGTCTCCATGTTTTAAATAAAAAAAATATTGTTACGGAAAAAAAAAACTATGTTTTAAAACTTAAAATTTTGGAAAAAATATGAAAACTACTGCTCACCTTTTGTTAATTATATTGTGGATAATAAGTTTTTCAAGATGCTCAAACATCAAAATATGGTTTATCGGAGTTTTTTCGATTTAAGGCCACAGAGTGAAAGCGAGATATTCGGTAAAAATATCTGGCAATTTGTGCTGCATAACTATGGACAATAATATGGAATACTTCGGTTGGACAGAAGTGCAAGACAACGTCTAAGGCTTTAAACATTCCACCTTCCTTAGAATCCAGGAACCCATCTGGCGAATGGCGAAAATAATGGGCTTGTTAATTGTACATTTCCGCATTGTTAACTATCAACGAGGCCAGAAATTTCATTAATGTTACAATATCTGCAATTTTTGTGATGATGAATTACGTCTGAACTAAATATTTTCTGCCATTTCGCCACTGCTCATTGCTTTTTGCACCATTAGAACTCGTTCAACCAGTGAAAAATGAAGTGTGCAGCTTTTATTGCCGATTATGTTCGAAAATTTACAGAGATTTCGACGTTCGGCTTCACTTTAAAGATCGATGGATTTACTAATGTTTTAACAGAATTCTTTAGGTTTATATTTAATAGAGAGAGGCAAAGTTATCATAAGCAATTGACACTGATATTTCAAAAGAAAAAATAACTTTTTGTAGAAAATTTTTTTTTAAAATCCTTATCTCTATGTTTTAAACGTAGACCAACCCACAGGTAAAAAAAAATCGAAAAACTTAAAAACCCAAAATTGTGGGTGAGATAATGAAAAGTTTGGAAAACTTTTTTGCAGCATAATCTCCGTTATAAAAATCCGAAAAAAATTCTTGAAAAAAAAAAGTGACGGTGTTGGTAAGCTATTCGACATATCTATTACCAAACAATACCAATGTTTCCACTTTCATTTTGAGGTCGTAAACCGAAACAGACCTTCCTTAAATTATATTTAAAAAAACTCTACTGTAGGCATCCCCAACCACGGGGTTGCACCGAAATAATTAAATTCTTAATTTTACTTTTTGTTGATTATCGTCGTCTGCAGTGGCTAGGGACGGCGAGCTGGCTGAAACGTTAGCGCACCGGGCGAAATGCTTAGCGGTATTACATCTGTCGTTACGTTTTGAGTTCAAATTCCGCCGAGGTCGACTTTGCCTTTTATCCTTTCGGGGTCGATAAATAAAGTACTAGTTTCGCACTGGGGTCGATGTAATCGACTCAATCCCTTTGTCCTTGTTTGTCCCCTCTATGTTTAGCCCCTTGTGGGTAGCAGTGGTTTCTCTTTTTTATAATTAAATTATATATTATGCACTTTATTGTGTTTTGTTACGCGCGTGATCCCCAGTTCTGTGGAGAAATTATCTCGCAAAAAAAGTTGTGGGCTGCTTCCCTTTGTGACGCAGCAGTAGTTCACAGTGCAATATCGTACATCATTAGAGAATCACAACAGTAAAATGTGAATCGAGAGAAATTTGGCTGCTATATTTAGCAAGTCGAGAGAACAGGTTGTGGCTCCTTGGTTTCTTCTTTCATGTCGATAAATCTTCTGCTTTTTATAGAAGCAGGATTATGTAGTATTAATACCCTTTTCTTTTTTTATATGTATTCAAAGTGTCGCCGGTAAATTGATTTCAACTGTAAATGTATATAAACACAACACATTAGCTTTTTATCAACGAACGTTGCAGACGGTCGCCATTTTGTACATATATATCAAAATATAATAAACAAGAAATTGATATATAGATTGTCTTTTTGAAGAGAACAAAATCGAAGAGGACAGTGAGATTATCTGTCTTCATATTCATAATTTTCTTCCAAACGTATTTGTAGCGGCACAAGTGATATGAATTGACTTCAGATGATAATTTTATAAAAGGAGCCTCCCAGTTGCTAGAAATATCAGCTAAATCTTCCTCGATTCACCCTTGATGTTTTATAAATTATTTATGAAGACGAATGGCTTGAATATTTTTGATCACAGGCTTTCTCGGCCAAGGCTAATATGGAGATAAGCAACAATTCGGTCTAGCTAAGAAGTATACTTATACTGGGGTGTCGGATAAATTCGTTCGTTTCTTTTTTCGTTTCCATTTACTTTTCATCAACAATTTTAACAAATCGGTCAATATATTCTCTTATGTCGTTCACGATTTCTTGCCAGCATTCCACTAGCTTCTTGTCACTCGCTTCCTATTAAGTGCTGTGCCTTGGGATTGTTCTATTCTGGTGGACCCTAAAGCCATTCGATGTTTAAAAACTAGCTTTATAGATGCTCCTTTCGAATTTCCTTTTTGCTTCTCACGCATTGACTTGTGTTTCTTCCAAAGAAACATTTTTTAATGGACCCTTAAAATACTACAGTAGATCTCCAATTTACTTTTTGCTTGTGTGGATTCCCAAAAGACTTACACGGACCCCATTTGAGAACCGCTGCACTAGCTTTTCTGTGTGTTAATGGTAGAAATTATTGGGTTTGGGGCAAGAAGAATCTATCGAGTCACGTTTTCACCTCCATGTCGTTGTTAAACAAAACCGCCTCGCAGGCTCGAAAACGCCGACAACCTGAAAACACTGTTTCAAGAGAAAACGGTAGATGTGGTAAAACTTCTTGAATAGCAATTTTTGGACAAAATTAGTGATTAGGGGTGGGGGCATTGTATTAAAGAAGCACGCCATGTCGCTGGTGGATTGCCTTGTTGAGTCGGCAAAGCATTGCATTGATCGTGTGATTATTTTCAAGCATTCCGTAGCAGATGAGCTCACCTAACGCAGACCAGTAGTGTCTTGAGTTGATGGGGTTCTAGCTTGGTTCGTAGTGTTGCTTGCTTGTCGGGACTTAGCCATTCTTTTTCCTGCTTCATATTAACATAAAGACACCAAATTTTCATCACAAGTGACGATACGGTGAAGAAATCTGTTTGTATACACAAGAAGTCTGGTGTCGGGGAGCGCTGGAGTTTGTCTTTTCCATTCAAAGCGTGTGCCACCCATGCACCATGTTTTTGGAAACTTACACATCAAATGAAGATGACAGGCGACAGTATGATGAAAGCATCCCATCCACTAGACTAATTTGCTTGTTGATTTGTGCGGATCTTCGTACATGAGTTCCTTCAATCAAATACTCTTTGGATTGAACGTGTTAGTTGGAACACGAAAAGTTTGTGAGTTCGAATTTCTCCTCTTTTCAGCACGAAAACCATTTCAAATGTCTTGAGTAGCTTTCGCAACTTTGAAACCTTGATTAAAGACGTTGAGAACGAAGAGGAGCAGGTCTCCGAAACGTTCGTTCTTTCCTCTCCAGGACACACAATCGTCTTATGGATAAAACGAGGTAAAATTTTTTTCAAACTCCAACAACGATAAACAAAAGTTGTAGAGGAAGAATAGTGCTTAAAAAAAAAACAAAAAAACTCCCAATGAAACACTAAGATAAAACTATTTTCCGTGTTAATTCAAATAACACTGGAAACGAATTATCTGATAACCCATTATATATATATATATATATATATATATATATATATATATATATATATATATATATATATATATATATATTACGTATTTATGTATGTAGATACATGCATACGTATACATACACATATCTATTTCATCATTTTACTTTTTATTTTCATATCTGAAAATACTGAGGAAGCCAGAAAAAAAAAAAAAAAATCGATTTCTCTATCGAAGACAGAATATTAGTCAAATACGTTGAGAATCATTTTGGTCATCATTCTCTCAATCTCTCGTCTTCTCTCTTCTTTATCGGCATTCATATTTTTCTCGATGTTTTCATTGTTACTGGCGACTTTGTTCATTATTTAACAGATCTATTGTAGAAGAAAGGCAACAAAATCACAAAATATCGTAAAAAAACAAACAAGGAAAAACAACTCATAAAAGGGAAAGTAAGTGTAGAAATGCAGCCATGATGAGCTACTATTATAGTTTGAGGCAAATATACTAGAAGAAGACAAAAAATAAAAGGAAATACAAACGAAAGGAGAATAAAAATAATCGGAACAAAAGTGATGAAAATATTATGAAACAGTTAACACATCTTCATGTTTGAAATATTCATAAGTTTATTCACATAATTTAGCCATCGCACGACCTGATAATTGTCTGCTATAGGGCAAGCAAACTCTCCGGACACGATGCTTTCATGAATAATATATTTTCTATAATGACGGTATTGAAGTGAAAAAAAAAAACAACACAGAAGACAAAAATCTCCCCACAGAGAAAATTTATGGACAAATAAATGAAGGAATCCATAAAATAAAATAAAGGTCGACACTAAACTAAATATATATTTGGTGCTAGCTTTTGTAGACAGACAAACAGATGGAGGAATGTCTTTTGATGTTTGGACGAAGATTGCGCAATGGATATTCGCGAGAACAGTAAATTCTTTACATAAACGTGAAATCATCACTTCTCCCTCCACCCCACTCCCAGAAGTAACAAAAGTCCACTATGTGGTCTTTTAATCTGCAAGAAGTAACAGCTAAACCGCTCTTTCGATAAAAAAAGGGGTATAAACTGAATGTAATATAATTTAATCACATGTATATTAGTTTCAAATTTCTGTATTTTTCGTTTGTCACTGTTATTTATGACAACCCTAACCCTAAAACCCTAACCTTAACCCTAAAACTTTAAAACCAGTACAAACGCACGAACGATGTCATATATAACAGTGACAAACGAAATATACACCGCCGATAATTGTTGTTGACAAACAATAGCAGTAATTTTATTCAGCTGAATACACGTCATTGATTGGTTGAAAAAACCGAAATACGAGAACTTTAATGTGAAATAACTTCGTAAATATAAGTTTTTCTCAAAAATGCTAAGAGTAAAACATGTTTTATATGACACATTCTACCAGTGTCCGAAGTTTGAAAGTGTTTAGTTACCAAAAATTATTTTTTAAATCTGTAGGTCAAAAAGTAAAGATCCTTTTTTCGACCTGGAAAGGATGAAAGTCAAATCGCGATCGGTGATATTTGAACTGAGAACGTAAAGTCGTAAGAAATGTTGCTAACCATTTTGCCGGTGCGGTAACGATTCTTTTCTACTCTAAGCACAAGGCCCAAAATTTTTGGGGAGGGGGCCAGTCAATTAGATTGACCCTAGTACGCTACTGGTACTTAATTTATCGCCCCCGAAAGGATGAAAGGCAAAGTCGACCTTGGCAAAATTTGAACTCAGAACATAAAGACATGAAATACTACTAAGCATTTCGCCCGGTGTGTTGCCGTCTTGCATTAAAATATTATTGTCTAAAAATAAAAATGGGATGGTCGCAACTGGAAAGTCTTTGAACATAGATCTCTTTTGTGAGAACTGATTTTGGGCTAAAGGATAGCAACAGGAAACTTAGTTATTAGTGCAGTTATTATTGCCGTTCTTGTTTAGCACTAGAATAGATTTTCAGAAGTTTGAAGAGGAAAGATGTCCCAGTTGTGACCACCCTGTCCTGTTTTTAACTAGATATAATATATCCCAGACTATGTCATACAAAAGGTTTTGTCTGTTATAAAACAGTAATATGATTTGGTTGCTATTTTTAGCAAAACATAGACATAATACTGCAAATTATACAACACTATGGCACCTTCTTACTGCTAGGGGGACTGGATTCTTAACAGTTAAGTGTCTTGGTCATGGACACAGAACAGAGAAGTATACCACACTGTGATACCGAATTACAGTTTAGTAGACTGTTGACAGCTGTTTTGGTCATTGACACAGTACAGTGAACTGAGAGGTAATATTTATCCTCCCTTAAACGTGGATGTTCTATCAGGACAAACTATACTGTGGTAGATACCATGAAAAAAAATTCTCATATTGGTTTTTGATACAAAATGTGCTCCTGCTAATATCACTAGCAAGGAGATAAACCCCTTCTATCTCCAGTGTTAAGACCACCAGATCACGTGATTTCGCCCTTCCTTGATCTCGTCGGTGATGGATGCTCATCTCCCCACCAGCGACATAAAATAACAGTGCCAGAATAGGCACTGGTATTGCAATTAGCTAGTGAGTTTGTTAAAAAATATATATTAACGACAGAGGCAGTATTAATACCAAAAGATAATATTTAACCCCACTTAAACATGGATGTTCTGTTAGGACAAACTATACTGTAGTAGATACAATGAGAAAAACTCTCATATTGGTTTTTGGAGCAAAATGCACTTTTGTCTATATTGCTAGCAGGGAGAAATCTCCCTGCCATCTCCAGTGTTGAGACTACCAGTAGACCACGGATATATTTGAAAGGGATCACGGTAGTGATTTATGAACCAACAGTATGGTTTGTCTGTTTGTTGTCTCGGAACAATAGAAACAAAACAGACTAATTAAAGTGTCTCAATGAGGTGAAATGAGCTGTTAGAAATAGCAACCAGATTCCTGCAAAATGCACTTTACCATGCTAAGAATTGAAGGACATACTAGGCAATATAGTCTGAGATATGAAAAAAAGAAAATGAACATGACTAGGACATCTCTTCTCGGTAGTTTGTTTTATTAGAGTTTGACTGATATTTAACTAAAACAGAAATTTCAGCAATAGTAGTGGTAGTGCTTGTGGTGATGGTGGTGGTAGTATTAATAGTAGTAGTAGCAGCAGTAGTTGTAGTAATTGTAGAAGTAGTAACAGTAGTAGTAGTAATTGTAGTAGTAGTAGTAGTAGTAGTAGTAGCAGCAGCAGTAGTTGTAGTAATTGTAGAAGTAATAATTATCGTAGTTGTGGTACTAGTAGTAATTGCAGAAGCAGTAACAGTAGTAGTAGTAGTAGTAGCAGCAGCAGTAGTTGTAGTAATTGTAGAAGTAGTAACAGTAGTAATTGTAGTAGTTGTGGCACTAGTAGTAATTGCAGAAGTAGTAACAGTAGTAGTAGTAGTAGTAGTTGTAGTAATTGTAGAAGTAGTAACAATAGTAATTGTAGTAGTTGTGGCACTAGTAGTAATTGCAGAAGTAGTAGTAGTAGTAGTAGTAGTAGTGGAATTGTTGGTGGTAGTAATAGCAAAAGAAGTAGAATTTGTTGAAACAGTATTCAAAGCACCTTGTTTTCTTTGTGCGTTTGTGTTGTGGAGGGTCTGGCGCATCTACCGGAGAGTAAGGTTGATCATTTTACCTGATTGCTAGTTTCTTCTCAGGGAAATCAAGAAAGGGGGAAAAAAGACAAAAGACTTGCATAAAACAGGAACTGCAACAACAACAGCAACAACACAGCAGTAACAACACAGCGGCAATAACAACCACAACACCTTCATGCCCTACATAGAGAATAATTTACCACTTGCTGGCACTGGTTCTAATTATGTCTGGAATGGCACCAACCCAATACACATACAATTCACAATGTCTCTCACTCCCTCCTTCCTCTCTCTCACTCTACTCTCTCTCTCTCTCTCTCTCCATATATATATACATATATATATATATATATGTATGTGTGTGTGTATGTGTGTATTTATGTGTATGTGTTTGCATATATACATGACTTGCCTGGTGGCTTGGTGTGTTGGGATGATGATTGAAAGGTCATTGGTTCAATTCCTGGATTAGGCAACACATTGTGTCCTTCAAGGATAAGGCACTTCATTTCATGTTGCTCTTGTCTACTCAGGTGGAAATGAGTACCAGTCTAATACAGGTGCAGCTCACTGTCCTTCCAACCGTCACATCCTGGGTGTGCCACTGACCCATGAGTTGGAGAGACCAGAGTATGTCACTATCTACTTGTGACTACACAAGCACTTAAACAATTAGTAAAAGCAGGATACAAGCTACCAGTTAGTATTCACTTGTGGTTGACAGTTAAGTCTATACATACCTGCATGCAAACACACACACACCACATGCAAATATAAATTTTGCCATACATATACGTAAGGCAGAATTGTTAGCACACTGGGCGAAATGCTTAGTGAAGCAACATTCTGTCTGTCTTTATATTCTGAGTTCAAATTCCACTGAGGTCAATTTTGTCATTCATCCTTTTGGAGTCAATAGAATAAGTACCAGTTGAATGCCGGGAGTGATATAGTCGACTTAACCCCTCTCCCAAAATTCCTGGCCTTGTGCCTACAGTAGAAAAGATTATTCTCGTATCAGAATGTTGGTTGTGATTTCGAAGTTTCAGCCAGTTAAACCATCATCGGATGATGGTTTAACTGGCTGAAACTTCGAAGTCACTGACAACAACATGCTTGTATAAGAATAATAAATTTGTACTCTATAATGATGTAGAGTAACCCTTCAGATTAATGTAAAATTGTTTATATTATAACTGAACATAAAAACAAACATTAATATATATGCACACACACATATATATATATGTATACTTTTATTCTTTTACTTGTTTCAGTTATTTGACTGTGGCCATGCTAGAGCACTACCTTACAGGGTTTTTTAGTTGAAGAAATCAATGTCAGGACTAGTCTTTGTAAGCCTAGTACTTATTCTATCATTCTCTTTTGCTGAACTGCTAAGTTGTGGAGCTGTAAATACACCAAGTGTCAAGTGATGGTGGGGGGACAAACACAGACAACCACATACACACACGACAGGCTTCTTTCAGTTTCCATCTACCAAATCCATTCACAAGGCTTTGGTCCACCCAAGGTTATAATAGAAGACACTTGCCCAAGGTGCCACACAGTGGGACTGACTCTGGGACTATGTGGTTGGGAAGCAAGCTTTCTACTACACAACAATGCCTGTGCTTATATATGTAAATATTTACATATATATATACATATATATTAATTCAGTTAATACATCTATGTATGCAACAAATAAACATAAGTTGAAGAGAAGACTTGGTACAGAATACAGAGGCAAATGCTTGCTTATTTTTAAATGGATGTGTATGTTAACTATATCTTATTTTAAACTGATTTACTGTGATACCAATGTCATCAACTTTATTCCTATTTAAGTCTGGTGTGATAATGACATATCTTATTTTTCTAGGTAGTTGTCATTGATTGAGCATACATTTTTGTGAATTGCACCTGAATTTTGGGTAGTAAAATTATTGTTGTTCTCTTAATCATTATCATCATCATCATGAATGGATAATGTGTAAGCAAAGTTTATGTTGAATAGTTTATTTCAAATGTATTTGTGTTGACAATTTTCCTGTAATTACATCTTGGTGTAAACTCTTTTACTTGTTTCAGTCATTTGACTGCGGCCATGCTGGAACATCGCCTTTAGTCGAGCAAATCGACCCCAGAACTTATTCTTTGTAAGCCCAGTACTTATTCTATCGGTCTCTTTTGCCGAACCGCTAAGTGACGGGGACGTAAACACACCAGCATCGGTTGTCAGGCAATGCTAGGGGGACAAACACACACACAAACACACACACATACACACACACACATATATATATACATATATACGACGGGCTTCTTTCAGTTTCCGTCTACCAAATCCACTCACAAGGCATTGGTCGGCCTGGGGCTATAGCAGAAGACACTTGTCCAAGATGCCATGCAGTGGGACTGAACCCGGAACCATGTGGTTGGTTAGCAAGCTACTTACCACACAGCCACTCCTTTACTCCTGTAAAGCTTGCAATTTTACAAAAGAGAGGAATTTTCCAATCTGGTGCTAACATTGACAGAGTATAGTTAATCAACATTGTAAAATAATATTATGTGTCATTAAACTACTACTACTACTACTACTACTACTACTACTACTACCACCACCACCACCACCACTACCACCACCACCAAAACATTCCTTTTTTGAGAGATAAATGTTTCCATGGCTCAGTGGTTAGGACATTGATATTCTAAACTAGAATATAGTATTTCAGCCCCTCCCACCCTCAGAGTTCTACAATGAAAATATGTCTTGATTTGAAGGTTGGTGCTCCAGCATGACCATGACACCATGTGTAGAATTACTCCCCAAAAAACAAAAACAACAATAAACAAATAACCCAACATAACTCACCCAAATAAACAGCTAACATTCATTTCTAACCTATAGCTGTGTGGTTAAGAAGTTTGCTTTGCAGTTATGTCGTTCTGGGTTCAATCTCACTGTGATTCTGTCTTCTGCTTTGAGGATGACTAATACTTTGAAAGTGGAATTTGGTTGTCAGAAACTCTGCGTGTGTGTGTTTGTGTGTGTGTGTACCAGTGTGCTGAGCTGCATCCCTTTATGTCAAATGATAGCTTAAGCCATTTGATACAACAAAGATTGATAAATTAAGTCCTGAACTCTAATAGATTGTGTAAAACCCTTGAAAGCTGTTCTCCAGAATGGCCACAGTCTATCTATGATGACTCAGTAACATCAGTTATATTCGTTGCTTGGTGTCTTCTTATGTAGTCAATGTAATATCCTCCAAAATTTGATTGGTGCTTTATTTTATCATCTTTGGATACATGAAAGCCAAAGTTAACCTTGTTGGAATTTGAACTTAGAACTTAACGAGTTTTAACTAAATACAGCAATAAGCAAACATTCTATTATGAAACTAAATAAGTGAAGTGCAAAAGAGGAGAAAAAGATGCTATTGTTGTCCCTCACCCTACTGCCATTTATCCCCACCCTCACCATTTATCTCCTCCACTGCCCTCCCATTCCCCAATACTTGCAGCAAATTAACTTAATCTCACTACCTGCTTTTAGTGTTGACTCAAATTACAGACTCTTTTTGCTCAAATATTTAAAAACCGTCTTAAATTACACTCGTTTTTGTCAGAATCATAAAAAGAACTGATAAAATATTTTCTAGTTGCATATTTTTAGTGCAAGGATCAGGTGTAAACAGACCAAGATTGAAATATTTTTATCAAGATCAGCTCCTGCAAATATGGCATTAAATATATTATATAGAAACTGTTTGATGTCTTCCTTAGACTGATGAATAATCTCAAGATAGAAATCACAATATATCTTGATGGTTTCAGAAGTTTACATAAGGCATACACTGTGTGTGTACAACACTGGAAAATGGTGTGGTGGTGTTTCATTTTATAATCCTGAGAATGAAATTACTGAAGATAGCATTTTCCAGAAATTTGGCAGTGAAATGAAAAGGAAAGAATTGTTCTTGAAATGAAATAAAAGTGATATAGACTTGCTGTAACAAAATGGTGTTTGTGAAATCTGATTTTTTAAAAAAATGCTTTTGATATATTTTATTCTTTTTCTCTTTCTCTTTTACTTGTTTCAGTCATTTGACGGTGGCCATGCTGGAGCACCGCCTTTAGTCGAGCAAATCAACCCCGGGACTTATTCTTTGTAAGCCTAGTACTTATTCTATCGGTCTCTTTTGCCGAACCGCTAAGTTACGGGGATGTAAACACACCAGCATCAGTTGTCAAGTGATGTTGGGGAGACAAACACAGACACACAAACACACACACACACACACACACACACACACACACACACACACACACACACACACACACACATATATATATATACATATATACGATGGGCTTCTTTCAGTTTCTGTCTACCAAATCCACTCACAAGGCTTTGGTTGGCCCGAGGCTATTGTAGAAGACACTTGCCCAAGGTGTCACACAGTGGGACTGAACCCGGAACCATGTGGTTGATAAGCAAGCTACTTACCACAATTTTTTTTTAATAAATAACTGAAGTCTAAGAATTAGACGAAATATTGTCAAAGACATTTAACTGCTCTCCATCAATACATAAGCTCTACAAAGCAGGGCTCACAATCATGAGGTAGTGAGTTTGATTCCTGAACTGGGTTGTGTTGTGTTCTTGAGCAAGACACTTTATTTCATGTTGCTCCAGTTCACTCATCTGTAGAAATGAGTTGCAATGTCACTGGTGTCAAGCTGTATTGGCATTTGCCTTTCCGTTGGAGAGGAGTGGTTGGTATGCATGGATGACTGCTGGTCTTCCATAAATAACCTTGCCCAAACTTGTGCCTCAGAGGGGAACTTTTTAGGTGCAATCCCATGGTCATTCATTACCAAAGGGGGTCTTAGTTCATTACAACCATACTGCTGAATTATGAATTAATTCCACTGATATAAAAAAAAAAGAAGTTAATTATACTTTCAATGTTCATCATCATCATCATCATCATCATCGTTTTACGTCTGTTTTCCATGCTAGCATGGGTTGGACGGTTTGACCGGAGTCTGGTAAGCCATGAAGGCTGCACCAGGCTCCAGTCTGGTTTGGCAGTGTTTCTACAGCTGGATACCCTTCCTAACACCAACCACTCCGTGAGTGTAGTGGGTGTTTTTTACGTGCCACTGGCACAGGGCCAGAGGAGGCTGGCAAACAGCCACGATCGGTTGGTGCTTTTACGTGTCACCGACATGGGCGCCAGTCAGGCAGTGCTGACATCTGCCACGTTTGGACGGTGCTTTTTACATGTCACCGGCACAGGTGTCTTAACTACAATTTCCATTTGATTTTTATTTTGATGTTGGTGTTGACGTACATATTAATACAAATCTCTCATACAACACACTGTTGACATTAATGTTAATGATCTTGTCTACCACTCTCATAGGCCTTTATTGTGTGATTATAGTTAGGTATTTCTTCTATACACAAACAATTTCAAAATAAACTTCTTTCAGTTTCATTGTTTAGTCAAGTACTATTGAACATTATTTTACTTACATTTTATCGTGCTCATCTGTACTAGTTTCAGTAGTTTCACTTACTGGATCATAAAATGAAACATCGTGAAGGTACCCAATGCATTGCGTTTCTGAAGGCCTAAGCTAAAATACACGACAATTCATCATCAGAGAGTGAGTGTGAAAACAAGATTAAAAGTCTCTTAACATTCTTCCAGAAATCCTTTGTGTTATGGTTCCAAAACTGGATCACATATTGATATATTAAAACGCCTGATGCCAACTGTAGAACATTAGCAAGTAGAGTTATTACTGTTATTAATTGATAGATGTAATGTTGAACATCTGATCACTCACACAGACTATCAACATGATAATAAAATATATGAAATGCTGCCCTCATACATAAAGAGACAAAACTATTCTAGCTGCTACTTACACAAACATACATACATACATACATACATACGTACATACATACATGCATACATACATACATACATACATAAATACATACATACATACATACATACATACATACATACATACATACATACATACATACATACATGCATGCATACATACATACATACATACATACATACATGCATGCATACATATACATATATACATACATGCATGCATGCATACATACATACATACATACATACATACATACATTCATGCATGCATGCATGCATGCATACATACATACATACATACATACATACATACATACATACATACATACATACATACATGCATGCATACATCCATACATACATACATACATACATACATACATACATACACACATACAAACAAACATACATACAAACATACAAACATACATACATACATACACACACATAGATACATACATACATACACACACAAACATACATACATACATACATACATACATGCATACATGCATACATACATGCATACATACATACACACACACATACATACATACATACACACACATACATACATACACACATACAAACAAACATACATACATACATACATGCATACATACATACATACATACATACATGCATGCATGCATGCATGCATGCATACATACATACATGCATACATACATACATACATACATGCGTGCATACATATACATACATGCATGCATACATATACATACATACATACATGCATACATACATACATACATACATACATGCATACATACATACATGCATACATACAGACATACATACATACATAAATACATGCATACATATATGCACATATAAATAGTCTCAAGTCAGAAATCAAATTACAACTTACTGCACATATCAGTTTATGTAATGGACAGATTACACAACATTGTGAAACGCTGCTGTCATATAATGTTTCAGAATCATGAGTACACAAAAGACATAAACACATAGAAAACTAGATTAACAAACAAATATTAAAGCCAATTAAATGTATGGCATACTTTGAAGTCAATAGTTTGAGTTTATGAGGGCGTAAGCAAGAATGAGATAGAGAAAGAAGTTAGACAAGTTAGAACAAATCTATTCGAGTTTGTGTATACTATAAATAGCTATATATTACAGTTCTTTTTGTCAAAATAGGAGTGATCAATCCAAAAATTGATTTTATGTTCTAAGTACCATGTTACTACTGTGTTAGCTGTAGGTTGTGGGTCCAACCAGTTTGCAGTTTGAAATCTGCTGAATTATACTGTAAGACATAATGAGAAAATTTCTTTCTTCCTATTCAAGAAATAGCTGTGTAGAGTCAAGATCTTGAGCTGTACACAAATAAAAGTAGCTCCCCTGACTTGTATTTCTTCACTTTAACACCAGTACTCCATTTTATCGTGTTATTTTTTTCAGCCTTTTAAAAACCAAATGTAATTTGCAAAAGATGTCTTATTTTTGAATCTAAGTGAATGGGTGTGCTGTGTGAATCTAAACTTGAAGGTGTTTTTAGTCAACTCAATGTCCATTTTTTATTGTATGTCAGCCAATTTTAAATTTTTTCTATATAGCATTTTTTTGGCAGGCATCTTCTTTTTGAAAGGTGCTTAATCTTGTTTGAGTTTTTATAGTGTTTATAGATTTCCAGAACTCTATAAACAGCTGTCAACTCAAATGTTTCTATTGCATAAATCAATCTCTATTTCATTTGTTTTATTTTTCTTATTAGGAACTCTCTTGTAGTAAATTAGGAATAATGGTTAAACTAAAGCATATCCTATTTAAAGCTGACTTAATATACTTTAATATATATATACATATAATTTAATTAGTTCTGAAATGTTGACTATTACATTTATTATAGACTCCTCAGACATAGAAGTATGAATAAGAAATTCTATTTGCAACAATATGGGTTTTGGGTTCAATTCCATTGTGTGGCAGCTTGAGTGAATGTCTTCTGTCATGGTCTCAAATTGGAGTTTTTTGAATGAACTTAGGTAGATGGAAAAGGTACTGGATTCATGTCAAAAGATCACTCCTGGGAGTCTTAATTTTGTCACCTTGTCCCTTGGATGCTTCCCTTCCCTACCAGTCATAGCATCCCCGAAAAGAGACATGATACTATCCTTTCTTATTTGATTATGATATTAAAGAAACGTAGATCCTACAGTTCTTGTCATAAATTACTTAATATTTGTTATATATTCTGCTGTTGAAAGAAAATATCATATTACTAAATTATTTTTTTAATGATGATAATGAGGCACAAATGGATTCAAAGATGAAGATTTTGGTGCTTATAGATATATTACAAATCAAAATGCTTAGTGGCATTTCGTTCATCTTCATGTTCTGAGTTCAAATTCCGCTGAAGCCGACTTTGACTTTCAGCCTTTCGGGGTCGATAAAATAAGTACCAGTTGAGCATTGGAGTTGATGCAATTGACGTATTCCCTTCCCTGAACTTGCTGAACTTGTGCCAAAATTTGAAATCAATAAATATTAGAAATAAGTAAATAAATATGAGAGAATAAAATCAAAGTCAATGGAATATAAAGAATGAAATAGAACCAAAATATTAATACAACCTCTACCCTAATTTATTACATTGTTTACATTATTTACATTTCATGGATATTTGTCCTCATCTTGTTTGTCGTTAAAACAACATTTCGGCTGATATACCCTCCAGCCTTCACCAGGTGTCTTGGGGAAATTTTGAACCTGGGTTCTCATTCCTAAGGTATATTTCGATGTTATTATTATCATTATTATTATTATTATTATTATTATTATTATTATTATTATTATTATTATTATTATCATTATTATTATGATTATTATTATTATTATTGTTCGGGCATATGGCGTAGTGGTTAAGAGCAATGGCTACTAACCCCAAGATTCTGAGTTCGATTCCAAGTAGTGACCTGAACAATAATAATAATAATAATAATAATAATAATAATAATAATAACATCGAAAAATAACTTAGGAATGAGAACCCAGGTTCAAAATTTCCCTAAGACACCCAAAGAAGGCTGGAGGGTATATCAGCCAAAATGTTGTGTTAATAACAAACAAGATGAGGACAAATATCCGTCGAATGTAAATAATGTACATAATTCCTCATCTCTTAAATATATAACTGTATTACCTAATTTATTAACCATCCCTTACCCTAATTCACATAGAGGAAGGGAATAAAGGAATAAGGAGATGAAGAGAGAGAAGAAAAAAGAAGCATAAAAGTTCATAGTTCAACTTTCCAATGTCACTATTTCATTATATATACCCATCTCATTTTCCCTATTTGTCTCTGATGACGAAATATCCCATACTTGGGGATTTCTCAGAAAGAGCTGTAAGACTTTGAATTTTTTCCAATAATGATATAACGATAATATATAAGACTTGAGATGTTTGCCTTACCTTAACATTTGTTGTCCTCTTTAATAATTATATATATATATAAATTAGACAAAAAAAAACCACCTTTTATCAATTCAATAATGAAAAATTAAATTATACCATTTAGAAAAATTACATCTTATAGAAAGATTAAATATAAGATAAAACATATAACAATGATTAAGTAATGTGCAAAGTAATAAATAAATACTTCCTCATATTATTATTATTATTATTATTATATATATATGGGAAGGGGCTGGTGACACAATCTTTTCATTCACACATTGAGTTTGGTGATACTAGTTGCGGATTCTAGCTCGCTCTGATACTGAGTTGAGTTGGTGCCTTCTAGTATCTCAAAATTCAATATATAATCATTTATGATTATAGTATTCTACGCTGAAGAGAAAAGAAGTTTTGGTGCGATAGAATTATTTAATATTTAATTCTTATGCTTTCCTAAAAACTTGATTTCGAAACGTACGTACGTAGATAACTTAAAATTGTATGATAGATTGCCGTCAATTCATTCTCTCTTACCTGTTTGTGTCTGCCTTCCAATTGCTGTTTTTACTGAGATCTCCCTTTTTAGTAGAAGAAATAGCTATAACTCTTTGACTGCTATTTCTAAATTCGGTATGTGGTAAGGCAATTCGTTGCTAAACCCTTTATAGCTTAGTATATATATATATATATATATATATATATGAAATACACATCCTGGTTTTATGCTGATAAGGTGACACTCTTCATATAAAGAAAATATCCTGGTTTCTCTTTCTTATTGTTAGACCTAGTCTGGGGTTGTGGAGGTGCAATGGTCCAGTGGTTAGGGCAGCGGACTCGTGGTCATAGGATCGCGGTTTCGACTCCTAGACCGGGCGTTGTGAGTGTTTATTGAGCGAAAACACCTAAAAGCTCCACGAGGCTGTACTCTTTCACCACAACTTTCTCTCACTCTTACTTCCTGTTTCTGTTGTACCTGTATTTCAAGGGGCCGGCCTTGTCACTCTCTGTGTCACGCTGAATATCCCCGAGAACTACGTTAAGGGTGCACGTGTCTGTGGAGTGCTCAGCCACTTACACGTTAATTTCACGAGCAGGCTGTTCCGTTGATTCGGATCAACCGGAATCCTCATCGTCGTAACCGATGGAGTGCTTCCATCCAGTCTGGGGTTAGAAAAAGATGATGGTTTTTATGTCCTTCCAAGATGTCAAACTGACTTGTGATAGTCACGAATATGACTAGGCAAGAAAGCACACACAAACATAATACATATATTTATGCCTATACATAAGTGTGTCTGTGTAATTTAATATATTTTTATGTATTTGTTTTGCAAGATTCTTGTCATGAAAATGTGTGTTGAAACAGATATTCTTATACTGCAATATATATTTGATCTTCACTTTAGTTTTATGAGTATCACTTTCTGTCTTTTTTTATTTGTCCATCAAAGGTCTTTCATCACACATTCTGTGATCTCTTCATAGACTCTCTGTCCCACGTGTCTCCTCTTGCCCTGCCTATTCCATTTTGTCCTGGACGAAAGAACTTTGACAGACAAATAAACTAAAAAGAAAAAAAAATAATTAATAAAACTAAAGTGAAGATCTAATAAATAATGCTTGTGTTTAACTGGCAACAGATGATGATCTCCAAGCATATCAGTAATTTTATAAATACATATACATACATACATACATACATACATACATACATACATATATATAAATGCAAAATAGGACAAGAACGCAAAACATCCGGACAACTAGGTGATACAAAAAGGGACAACAAAACATCCAGATAGACGATACGAAAAAACACTTAGATACACACACACACACACACTTAGATACACACACACACACACACACACACACACACACACACACACACACACACACACACACACACACACACACACCACACACACACACACACGCCTCACACACACACACGACAGGTTTCTTTCTGTTTCCATTTACCAAATCCACTCACATGGCTTTGGTTGACCTGAAGCTATAGTAGAAAACACTTGCCTAAGGTGCCATGCAGTAGGATTGAATCCGGAACCATGTGGTTGGGAAGCAAGCTTCTTACCACACAGCCATGCCTGTAAATATGTGTATATCTAGATGTGCAACAGTATGTATGAGTGTACATACATAAAACAAAATATACCAATCTGCACATGCACTGACTCCCAGTGCATGGACATATGCACCACAACCAATAAAGGAGCCTTGGATTTAGATTAGAAACTAACTCATTCTCTAGTGGCAAAAAATCTAGAGATAAAACTAAAAAGATAACATACATTTGTAGATACTGACATGAAGTGCAACCTTTCTTAGATTCATGACTGCTGCATCACACCATACATTGAAGGTTATACATTTGTAATCCATGAGCAAGAGCATGCTACTAAACACTTAAAAAAACAAATGACATACTGACATCATTGGAGCCTTAAGATGCAACCAAGTACATCACATTTCTGTGGAAGACAACACACCTGTAATCAGCAGCTCTCGAAAAATGCCATCAAGGTACTACCTCTCAATTTGACATGACAGTATCACTAAAACAATATATGATCCTATCCAACAAAATACTATCTTGAGATAAATATAGAGAATCGCCCCTGTTATTGAATACATAGGCATTAATATATGAAATATTGGTGGAACATTCCTGTCAAAACCTCTATCAAGAGTAAGCATAACAGGTTGGCAAGCTGGCAGAAACCTTAGCACGCTGTGCGAAATGCTTAGCGGTATTTTGTCTGCCGCTACATTCTGAGTTCAAATTCCGCCGAGGTCGACTTTGCCTTTCGTCCTTCCGGGATCGATAAAATAAGTACCAGTTACACACTGGGGTCAATATAATCGACTTAATCCCTTTGTCTGTCCTTGTTTGTCCTCTCTGTGTTTAGCTCCTTGTGGGTAGTAAAGAAATAGGTTGCATATTGTTGTTTAGAACGGACAAGAAAAGGTATGTACTGTCATAGAGGTTAGCTGCCTTCTTAATGTGAATGTTTTTTAGAAAATCAAACAGAAAGAGGACAACTGCTTTGAAACTTCCAGCTTGTAGATCAAGATCATAAATTCACATTTATATCAATCCCAGTTGGTACACTAGCTTTTGTTAGTAACTATCTAAATGACAATCTGAACAAAATAGTTTTCAGAAAAAAAATCAGTCAACTTACACCCATATTACAAATACTGTCTGTAAGTGGAATAGTAAAAATATGCAGGATATTTCTTAAGTTCAACATGTGACATTGTTATCTTACATTGCAACAGTAGAACTATGTATCTTTGATAGAAATCAGCTACTTCCTTTCAGGAAGACTTCAAATAATTAAGAGTTCAAGAGTACGTACATACAAGCACACACACACACACACACACACACAATGGAAGCACTCCGTTGGTTACGACGATGAGGGTTCTGGTTGATCCGACTCAACGGAACAGCCTGCTCGTGAAATTAATGTGTAAGTGGCTGAGCACTCCACAGACACGTGCACCTTTAACGTAGTTCTCGGGGATATTCAGCGTGACACAGAGAGTGACAAGGCCGGCCCCTTGAAATACAGGTACAACAGAAACAGGAGGTAAGAGTGAGAGAAAGTTGTGGTGAAAGAGTACAGCAGGGATCACCACCATCCCTGCCGGAGCCTTGTGGAGCTTTTAGGTGTTTTCGCTCAATAAACACTCGAAACGCCCGGTCTGGGAATCGAAACCGCGATCCTATGATCACGAGTCCGCTGCCCTAACCACTGGGCCATTGCGCCTCCACACACACACACAATACATACATAAAAAATATAAACCAAATATAATTGATGTATACCCACAAAATCAATGGATTTGTTGTGACTTATTAATTTCTTTGTATTTACCCAGTTATATTTTTACAAAAACTATTTCTCTTCTGGCCAAAGAATTCTTATTATTGGTTCCAGACAATTCTGGCATAGTGTCTGTCTCAAATCCATTTGCCATTAAATCTATAAGCATTCTGTAAACAGATGCAATGATATTAATGGTGAAATATGAAGAGGAAAAAATACTCAATGTTTTGTAGGCCAAAGTTATTATTATATGAAATGAAGTGCAAGTTGAATCCATTTGCTGTGGAATAGTTTATGAAACTTATATTTGCATACATTTATATGCGTTTATTATGTTATATAATGTACTAGCAATGCATCCTGGCGTTGCCAGGGTGTTATGACCTACAGCCACATTGTATTATTTGTTCCTTTCTTATGGGCAGAATCGGCACACGAGGAGTGTGAAGCAAACAAACTCTTCTTATTAAACATGTTTTTCAGTCATTTTCCCCTCAAGGAAAATAAATTTCTCTAAAAACTCACATGTACTACTTTTTTTCAGTTCATGTGAAGGAGGTGGTATCCAAAAATGGGTGTAAATAGCTTTTTTATTCCTGGACAACCAGACCCCCAGAAACAGCCACAGGATTATTAACTGGATTAGTAAAACCCAAACTTTTAATTTTATAGATTCTTAACTCTTTTTATGACTTTGTTTTGTAATCTCTAAGTTGACCTGTAAACGTATTTATTTTTTCAATATATTTTTAATGTATATGTCCATATATTTATGCGTTTTTATATGTATATTTTTATTGTATTGAACATACTTTTGGAGAAATTCATGCATGTTGGGTCCATGACTTAATAAATATAAATGTGTATGTGACTTGGATTTGCCTAAATTTGTTTCTCACTTCTACATTATTCTAACACCTCAGGTTTGAATATCTGGGGCACTTCAAAGTGAAGTCTATGCATATCTTTTTCCTTATAATCATATACATATATATTCTATTTCTTTTATTCATTTCTCGATTCAGTCATTTGACTGCGGCCATGCTGGAGCACTGCCTTTTTTTTCAGTCAAACAAATTGACTCCAGGACTTATTCTCTAGTATTTATTCTATCAGTCTCTTTTGCTAAACTGCTAAGTAACAGGATGTAAACACACCAACATTGGTTGTCAAAAGATGATGGAGAGACTAGCACAGACACACAAACACAGACACAGATGCACACACACACACACACACACACACTATGGGTTTCTTTCAGTTTCCATCTACCAAATCCACTCAGAAGACTTTGGTCGGCCTGAGGCTATAGTAGAAGGCATTTGTCCAAGTTGCCACGTAGTGGGACTGAACGCGGAACCATGTGGTTGGGAAGCAAGCTACTTACCTCACAGCCACTCCTATGCCTATATATATATATATATATATATATATATATATATATATATATATATAGACCGGAGTAAACACATAAATGTGAAACAAGGTGGAAAAAAGAGTACTCAAATACCAGTGGTAGAGTAATATGCTTTATTTTAAGCAGCAGAAAATTCAACAAAATCTGTTACTCTGAGTTTCTCGTTGCCGTTCATATATATATATATTCATGTACATATGTGTGTGTATGTATGTATATCATCATCATCATTTACCATCTGTTGTCCATGCTGGCATGGGTTGGATGGTTTGACTGGGCTGGCATGCTGGAAGGCTGCACTAGACTTCAGTCTGATTTGGTATTGTTTTCTATGGCTGGATGCCCTTCCTAATACTAACCACTCTGAGAGTGCAATGGGTGTGTTTACATTCCACTAGCATGGGTGCCATTTGCGTGACACTAGGGTGCGCATTTATGTGCCACCAGCATGAATGCCAATTTACATGACACCTCTAGCTTGCCTCCTGACAGTTGATGGAGTATATTTTCTGCACATTTTCAGCGTTTATTGTACCTGTACATCTTCCACATACAAAAGCTAGTTTCCCTGTTAACCTTCCTCTGAATTTTTTGCACCTTCTATGTGTTTAAAGCTCACACTGGGTGCAACTTATGGAGTTTCTACTTACACTTTTTCTACAGATTGAGCAAGGCCATCTACCTGAAGGGATCTGTGATTTGTCTGCCTTCCTAATTACTAAGACTTTGGTTTTTGCTAGGTTAACTCTAAAGCCCTTTGATTCTAGACCTTGCTTTCACAACTGGAACTGCTTCTCTAGTTCATATATATATATATATATATATATATAAGCTTTTTTGTACAAATATATTATATTTATGAATTAAGGATTGAGACAAAGAAGTAAATATTTGCGTATTTATCATTTATTACATATTTTAATGTGTGTCTTGGTTGTTGACTTGGATATGTAACATGTTTTGCATAATGAAATAACTATTTGCCTGTCTGTCAGTTTCCTTGTATGTACATCATCATCATCATCATCATTATTGTTTAATGCTCCTTTTTCCATGTTGGTATGGAATGGATAGTTTGACAAGAACTGATGAGCCAGAGGACAGTGCTCAGTTTCAATGTTTGGTTTGGGACATGGTCGCTACGGCTGGATGTCATTCATAACTTCAACCTCTGTACAGAGTATATTAGATGTGTGTGTGTGTGTGTGTGTGTATGCATGACTTGTGGTCAGTGTTGAATAATTTGTAAGATCCTACTATTTACAAACAATTATGTATATATTTTACATCTTTATATAGCCTCCTTTACCTTATATAACTTCAAATATTCTCTCATCATCTGATTTTGTCAATTTCTCAACAACCTCACTTTTGATATTACTTTCAGCAGTTTTTATTGCTTTCCATAGTAAACCACTGCTTGGATATTGTTCATCTTTAGAATTTACATGTTTTTTAATTATTGACTACACATTCTCTATTTTGTTTAGATCTGGAGATTGGGGGACCCGTTCCATTGTCTTATGTTCCTTGAAACCTTTCTTAGCTAAATGATTAATAGTGAGTTTGGCAGAGTGTGAAGGGGCATTATCATACATAAATATGCTCTTTAACTTGAAACTTCATATGTTGACTTGTATGAATGGAAGAAGTTGTCATCTTGAAACTTGCAATAATTTCCAGCATTCATGTTGACTCCATCAGCAACCTCAAATGGACCTATACTGTCTCCTCCAACTATACCAGCCCAAACCTTGATTCCTCCACCACCCTGCTGTCTTCTTAATCATGTTGGTTGACTTTTCCCATGTAACACCCAGCCTCTTGTCCGTCCATCAGGCCCTTCTAATATTGCTCTGCACTCATCAGTAAAAATTAACATTTGTAAAATCTGTCTTCATATATCTTTTTTGCCCAAGTCACTCTTTTTTCTTTGTGTATTTTTCTTTAAAAGAGGCAATTTTGTGATATTTATGACTTTGCCTATTTCAGTATTGTGCAACATTTTCCCTTTGTATGTTAGAGGTTCCTGCTTCTTCAAAGATTTATTCGCTGATTAACCTACTTTTCTTGCACATAATTCTTTTGAGTTTTCTCCTATCTCTATTTTGTGATGTTCTTCAAACCTGTTTTCTTCCTTATTCTTACTCTCTCAATGTTTTGTACCTGTTTTTGTTTTTTTTTATTGTTCTGTAATCTCTATTTAGCTTTTTAGAAATTACAATATTTTGCATTCCCTTCTCCCGGTAGTTTCACTATTTCTTTCTTCTCCTTTGATGTTATATTTTTACTTTGACCCATTTCTATATTTTCTGTACCTGAAATTAAAAAAAAAAAAACATTTCAAAATTACATATCACATGAGGGAAAGCAGTATCGTGTTAACTTGCATAATATAAAGAAACACCCTGTAAACATGTTTTTCTTCATTTCCTCTTTAAATGTTCACCAATTTAGATGAAAAGTACACAAGACATGGGATACATAATTCTACATATTCCGTAAAACTTTCAAGAAAATTGGACAAGGTGGTTTTGATTTTTTTGAGGAATGATTGACCTGCATAATAGAAGGAAACATAGTATGTGTGTGTGGAGGTATGTGTATGTATATACGAGAAATTATGATTAACAAAATTTTTGCTTCATTTGTTCCTATGTATGTTTTGGCTGGTGTGGTTCTTTAGAGGCTCTGATTGGATGTTGCAAGTACAATTGGATGCTTAACCACAATGGATCGTCAAAGAAATAATTTATTTCATTATGTTACTGCAATCGAATGCAGACAATTTCCAAATACATTTGGAACACCCAATGCAGATGTTTAAAATGACTACAATGGTGAATCATACATAGGGAATAAATGATATAAACTTATGTTTATCATAATTTGTCCTACATTTCTTGTACATGTCATACTAAGTATAAGCACAGGTGTAGCTGTGTGGTAAGAAGTTTGTATCCTAACCACATGGGTCTGGGTTCAGTCCCACGATGTGACACCTTGGGCCAGTGTCTTCAACTGTAGCATAGGTCCAACCAAGTTGCTGTGAGTGGATTTGGTAGGCAGAAGCTTTAGCAGTATTCCGTCTGCTGCTATGTTCTGAGTTCAAATTCCGCCAAGGTAGACTTTGCCTTTCATCCTTTCGGGGTTGACTAAATAAGAAGCAGTTATGCACTGGGGTCGATGTAATCAAGTTAATCCGTTTGTCTGTCCTTGTTTATCGCCTCTGTGTGTAGCCCCTTGTGGGCAGTAAAGAAATAAGAAGCTGAAAGAAGCTTGTAATATATGTGTGTGTGTGTGTGTTGTGTGTTATGTGTGTATGTGTCCGGGAATGTCCCCACCCCTGCTTGACAACCAGTGTGTTGTTGTGTTTATATCCCCATAACTTAGCAGTTCAGCAAAAGAGACAGATATAGTAATTACCAAGATTAAAAAAAAAAAAGAAAAAAAGAAGTACTGAGGTCAATTCATTCAAGAAAAGATTCTTCTAGGTGGTGCCCCACCATGGCTGCAGTCTAATGACTGAAACAAGCAGAAGATAAAAGATTCAAGATTGAAGATATAGTGGTGACCAAACCACTACAGTGGAAGCAAACTGGATGGTCATAATCTACATTGAGCTCTAAACTCAACATAGCAGTTGTACATCTAATTGTATACTCAAGATATACTGTATATGTGTATGTGTTTGTGTGTATTTATATATGAATATCTATACACTATATAATTTTAGCTGTTTTTGTTACTCTGGTTCTGTTGTGTCTGGGGAGAGTCATTTTCTTTTTGTGCCTTATAATGTAACACACTCACTGGTAAAATTTCCACTTATTTCTTATTTTTATTTTCCTGAAATGCTTTCAACACACAAACTCATATAAAGAATCTTGCAAACCAAATTCAAAAACGAAATTTTTTTTCTGGTGTTTCCCTGAATTGTGGTTTGTTCTTCAAACAAGACAACGCCGAGGAATGGATTTCTACAAACCATTCTGATGACGGAGTGGTAGAAGAGGACTAGAGAATACAAAAATGGTAAGCCGCTGGTTTAAATTACAAGCTGGTTTTTGGCCAGGGTCAGCAGAAGAGAAGGAAAGCTGTTAAGGTTTGGTGATGTAGAAGCTAAACAATGTACAGATGTTTGTCACCCCAACATCGCTTGACAACTGATGGTGGTGTGTTTACGTCCCCGTAACTTAGCAGTTCGGCAAAAGAGACTGATAGAATAAGTACTAGGCTTGCAAAGAATGAGTCCTGGGGTTGATTTGCTCGACTAAAAGGCGGTGCTCCAGCATGGCCACAGTCAAATGACTGAAACAAGTAAAAGAGTAAAAGAGAGTAAAAGGAGGATAACAAACCACACTCCATGCCTGCTGCCCCCACTATCCCTTAAATTACTAGCTGGATTTTGACCGGGGTCAGCAGAAGAGAAGGAAAGCTGTTAAGGTTGCACACATGCTCTCACATACACATAACCACAATTGAATGTGTACATGCAGACGAACAAACCAACACATGCACACGTGCATGCACACACAAACACACACACACACACACACACACGAGCTACACATGCATACAAAGAAACATCCTGCATGTGCACACATGTTAGCATAAAAGGGGACAAAGCAGGGAGAGAGTGTTGTGTTGGGTGGAAGCGAAAAGATAAAATAAAGAAATGGAGAAAGTGTGAACTGTCAGGTGTGCATGGGTAAATTACCAAATACATAAAGAGACTGATAATTAAAATAAATTTCCCGCCTGTCTCTCTTCTCTTGCTCTCTCTTTCTCTCTCACTTGCTCTCTCCCCCTTTCTCTCTCATCGTAATAATAATCATCATCATTGTTTTCATGTCCATTTTTCCATGCTCACATTGTTTGGACGAAGCTTTTTTATTTATTGAAGCAGATTTTCTATGGCTAGATGCCCATCCAGTTGCCAATCTTCATATGCCATAGGTAATATTCCCTTATGTTCAGACATCTTCTCACAGAAATTAATGACATTGCTTGTATGACAGTAACACTTATTTACAACTATCATACTATATCAAGACAAATAAACACACATACACACACGATGGGCTTCTTTCAGTTTCCATTTACCAAATCAACTCACAAGACTTTAGTTGCCCTATGGCTACAATAGAAGACATTTGCCCAAGGTACCATATTGTTGGACTGAATCTGGAACCATGTGGTCAGAAAGTATTCTTTTCAACAACACAGCAATACCTGCATCTATATAGCCACACCTACAGTTATTTCGCTATGTGTGTGCTTATGTGTCACCCCTGCACCTATATATATATATATATGTGACAATCACACACTACACCCCTTCCTTCCAAGCACTGCTGTAAAGAGTGGCAGTGAGCTAGAATGTTAAAACTTAGTGTGCATGCACAGCAGAGTTCAAGGTCAATCTTTGCCTCGCAGCTTCATACTGCATGCTTTAACTTTGTTACTATGGCAACAATCCGGATACTTATTGATCAGACCTTGTATATGAATTTACTGAGTCTTCAACTGTTACACATTGCAATTTTTCCCACTGTTTTAAATTTTATAGCATTGTAGGATTCAGATTCAATAATTTCTTCCATTATCTTGGAATAACTTTATTTAGAGATGCTGTTTATTTTGTTTCTATGTTGTGTTTCTCGTATTTTTAGTTTCAGATGACCAAGGTTATGCACAAGAGTTGCTGAAGCATGGAACAAACTGCCAGCATCAGTTGTTAGTTGTCGGAGCACTGCATCCTTCAAAACTTCCATGCTTCCTGAGATTTGCCAACACTACACCTGATTTTCTCCCCTCCATACACACGCAAGCATGTATCTGACTCATACACTGTTCGCTTTCCAGACATTTGTACATTACTGCATATGCTTTATACACACTTTTGATAAGTTGTGGTGCACCTGAGCACTGTATACAATAATTTCATTATTATTATTATTATTATTTTTTAAAAAACCCATCACTTCAGTGACGCATCTTTTTAAAATCCTTGTACCAAGAGAAATTGATGAGGTGTTGATTTCTTGTCCTAATGGATTTTATCATTTTGTAGCCTGTTTTCTGGAAGTCTTTGATAACTGGGATGTTGAGCACTTAAAGTGATCGTTGGTCATCTGGTTGACTGGAGATTTTTAGGTGGGTGCTAATAACGGTTGTGGTAGTGGTAGTGGTGGTTGTAAGAAATTTTAAGGAAATCTTCATTGTTTCTGCAAACTGCTTGATGAAAGGTATTATGGCACTGGAATCAAGATCAAATCCTCCTACTTCTTCTTACAGAACCATTAGCACACAAGACAAAATACTTAGCAGAATTTCATCTGTCTACATTTTGAGTTCAAATTCTGCTAAGGTCGACTTTGCCTTTCATCTTTTTGGGGTCAATAAAATAAGTACTGGTTGAGCACTGGGTTGATGTAATCAACTTCTCCCCTCTCCCGAAATTGCTGGCTTTGTGCCAAAATTTGAAAGCTATTATTATTATTATTATTATTATTATTAATGTGGTGAGCAGGTTGGTATTAGGAAGGGCATCCAGCCAAGGGAACGTTGCCAAAAGAAGCATTGGAGCTCAACACGATCTTGCAGTTTGCCAGATCCTGCCAAACTGTCCAACTCATGCCAGCATGGAAAATGACATACATGCATACATACATAAGTACACACACACATGCATGCATGCACATACATACATACATGCATACATACACACACACATACATACATACACATACATACATACATACATCAGAATGGAAAGCAAGATATTAATTGAACACTTTGTGATGTCTATCACAGACACAACGAAAATATTTGATCGAAACAGTGGTTATTTCGCATGAGCCATGTTGACTTCCAATCAAGAGACAACAGATCAATAAAAAGACAACACAAACAAAACAGAAAACAAAGAGAAGGCAATTAAATGTTAGAGATACTTTGACAATGATATCTGCACCATGTTGCCATAGCAACGTTGGAGAGGTCGACTGGTAGACTCTAGAGTGTTGGACACAGATATCCTGCAGTATTCGTTCCGGCTCTTTGCATTCTGTGTTCAAACCCTGCTGAAGATGACTTTACTTTATATCCTTCTGAGGTCAACACCACCACCACCGCATCTGCTGCCATCGCCGCTGCCACCACTGCCGCCACCACCGCCGTTGATATCGCGAGCAGTTTCAGCTACTTTACATCCTTTTTTGAAGTTGAATACCAAAATTGATTGAATATTGCACTTTGACAGTTCCATTTCAGATGACTGTAACAATGGTTAAAATAATATCAATATTAATTTATTGATGCATTTGGGCAAGTCTATATCTGTATTATCAGAGAATTGCAAAAAAAATTCAAAACTCAGCAAAAACCCAGTACAAATTCTTTATGGTTCAAAGCATTGCTTACTTTTTACTCAACCTGATATATATATATATATATATATATATATATATATATATATATATATATATATATATATATATATATAGGCAGAAACAGGTGTCTTGCTGTACCTCCTCTACAAAAAAGATATCTGTTTCTTTCTCTGTGTCACACTCTAACTTTCCATCATCTAGCACAAGATCTCCACTTCCAATTCCTTCTCCCCGCTCAAAAGATTTTTGTCTTGCAAGTTACTTGGTGACCCTGCCAGTGCTGGTGCCACTTAAAAAGCACCCAGTCCACACTGTAAAGTGGCTGGTGATAGGAAGGGCATCCAGCTGTAAAAACCTTGCCAAAGCTGACTTCTCCTGTACTTGTGCCATGTAAAAACCACTAAGTCCACTCTGCTAAGTGTTTGGTGTTAGGAAGGGCATCCAGCCATAAAAACCATGCCAAAACAGACGCAGAAGTCTGGTGCAGGCTCCTGCCTGGCCAGCTCTTGTCAAACTGTTCCACCTATGCCAGCATGGAACGCGGACATTAAACGATGATGATGATGATGATGCTGATATATATATATATATATATATATATATATATATATGTATATAAACAATTTCTTAGCCCTAGGTTAACCTGGAACAGACAAGCCTTTGATCAAAGAGTATTTGGTGTATATTCTTTTATTCGTTTATTCTTTTACTTGTTTCAGTCATTTGACTGTGGCCATGCTGGAACACCACCTTTTGTCAAGCAAATCGACCCCCAGGACTTATTCTTTGTAAGCCTAGTACTTATTCTATCGGACACTTTGCCGAACCAGACGTAAACACACCAGCATTGGTTGTTGAGTGATGTTGAGGGGACAAACACAGATACACACGCACACTCACACACACACGCACACTCACACACACACGCACACACACACACATAATAAACACAAAAAATAAGTACTAGGGTGAATTCTTTCAACTAAAATTTTTTTTTCAATGTGGTGCCCCAGCATGTCCACAGTCGAATAATTAAAACAAGAGATATAAATAAAAAGAATGTCTGATCTGAGGGTAGTTTAATATGTTACCACACAACTAACAAGTTATTTGAACTTAAATGGATTAATTTTAAGCCACACACTTTTGTAACGCTAAGACACCCTCTTACAATGTTGATGACAGTGATATTGTAAAAATGTCTTTAATTTCTTAAGAGTTTCTTTGGCACATAACATGTTAGGCCTGACAATAAATCATGATAAAATTATTCTTTATCAGCCCTGTCCTGAAGATTCTTGAGAGTATTCTGAATTATAAAACATTGAATAATATATCTCTCTCAAATATCAACATGGTACCATGTTAATCAAGAACAAAAATCTTGATAATGAAATTGCAAATAGAATTCAGAAATCGCGAATATCCTTTGCAAGATTACAATCTTCACTGCAGTCTCAGCCGTATACAAATAAATGACACGAAAATATTGATTTTTCCAAACTTTTTTTTTTGTATGGTTGCACAACATTGAAATTATATATTCAAAACAAGTGAAACATAAACACAGGAGTGGCTATGTGGTGAGTAGCTTGTTTACAAACTACATGGTTCCAGGTTCAGTCCCACTGTGTGGCACCTTGGGCAAGTGTCTTCTACTACAGCCTTGGGCTGACCAATGCCTTGTGAGTGGATTTGGTAGACGGAAACTGAAAGAAGCCCGTCATATATATACCTGTTTTATATAGCTAATAGATTAAATGGGACATACCTGTCTTCACGGCCGAAACAGCTGTCAGCTACAATATAAATGTATTTTCTATTTCTATTTCTATGTCTTTTTATATTTGTAATATATTATGTATAATATAACTGCTGTTGTGTAATGGTTTAATAAAGTATTGATTGGGTATTATCTGATGGTTGATGATTGATTTAGGTATATTTCTCCATTTTCTCATTTTGTATATCATCATCATCATCATCATCATTTAGCGTCCGTTTTCCATGCTAGCATGGGTTGGACGGTTCAACTGGGGTCTGGGGAGCCCGAAGGCTGCACCAGGCCAGTCAGATCTGGCAGTGTTTCTACAGCTGGATGCCCTTCCTAACGCCAACCACTCCGAGAGTGTAGTGGGTGATTTTATGTGCCACCGACACAGGTGCCAGACGAGGCTGGCAGACGGCCACGCTCGGATGGTGTTTGTTACGTCCCCAAAGCACGGAGGCCAGTCTATGCGGTACTGGCTACGGCCACGTTCGGATGATTTTCTTGTGTGCCACCAGCACTGGTACCACAAAGATACAAATTCCATTGATATTCATCTATTTTGATTTGTTTTGATTTTCACTTGCCTCAACAGGTCTTCACAAGTGTCACAAGAAGGAAGGTATGCACAGGTGGACTGACTACGTCCCAGGTAGGGGCCACGGGTTATGGCCTGACTAGTCTTGCCGGGTCTTCGGATGGTGTTTTTATGTGCCACCGACACAGGTACCAGATGAGGCTGGCGAACGGCCACGATTGGATGGTGTTTGTTACGTGCCCACAGCACGGAGGCCAGTCGATGCGGTACTGGCTACGGCCACGTTCGGATGGTTTTCTTGTGTGCCACCGGCACTGGTACCACAAAGATACAAATTCCATTGATGTTCATCTATTTTGATTTGTTTTGATTTGATTTGATTTGATTTTCACTTGCCTCAACAGGTCTTCACAGGTCTTCACAAGTGTCACAAGAAGGAAGGAAGGTATGCACAGGTGGACTGACTACGTCCCAGGTAGGGGCCCCGGGTTATGGCCTGACTAGTCTTGCCGGGTCTTCGGTTGGTGTTTTTATGTGCCACCGACACAGGTGCCAGATGAGGCTGGCGAACGGCCACGATCGGATGGTGTTTGTTATGTGCCCACATCACAGAAGCCAGTCGATGCGGTACTGGCTACGGCCACGTTCGGATGGTTTTCTTGTGTGCCACCGGTACTGGTACCACAAAGATACAAATTCCATTGATGTTCATCTATTTTGATTTGTTTTGATTTGATTTTATTTTATTTTGATTTTTGATTTTCACTTGCCTCAACAGGTCTACACAAGTGTCACACACTTGCCTCAACAGGTCTTCACAAGTGTCATAAGAAGGAAGGTATGCACAGGTGGACTGACTACGTCGCCGGGTCTTCGGATGGTGTTTTTATGTGCCACCGACACAGGTGCCAGATGAGGCTGGCGAACGACCACGATCAGATGGTGTTTGTTGTGCCCACAGCACGGAGGCCAGTCGATGCGGTACTGGCTACGGCCACGTTCGGATGGTTTTCTTGTGTGCCACCGGTACTGGAACCACAAAGATACAAATTCCATTGATGTTCATCTATTTTGATTTGGTTTGATTTTGATTTTCACTTGCCTCAACAGGTCTTCACAAGTGTCACACGTGTCACACACTTGCCTCAACAGGTCTCCACAAGTGTCACACACTTGCCTCTGCCTCAACAGGTCTTCGCAAAGTGTCACACACTTGCCTCTGCCTCAACAAGTCTTCACAAGTGTCACACACTTGCCTCAACAGGTCTTCACAAGTGTCATAAGAGGGAAGGTATGCACAGGTGGACTGACTACGTCGCCGGGTCTTCGGATGGTGTTTTTATGTGCCACCGACACAGGTGCCAGATGAGGCTGGTGAACGGCCACGATCAGATGGTGTTTGTTGTGCCCACAGCACGGAGGCCAGTCGATGCAGTACTGGCTACGGCCACGTTCGGATGGTTTTCTTGTGTGCCACTGGTACTGGAACCACAAAGATACAAATTCCATTGATGTTCATCTATTTTGATTTGGTTTGATTTTGATTTTCACTTGCCTCAACAGGTCTTCACAAGTGTCACACGTGTCACACACTTGCCTCAACAGGTCTCCACAAGTGTCACACACTTGCCTCTGCCTCAACAGGTCTTCACAAAGTGTTACACACTTGCCTCTGCCTCAACAGGTCTTCACAAGTGTCACACACTTGCCTCAACAGGTCTTCACAAGTGTCATAAGAGGGAAGGTATGCACAGGTGGACTGACTACGTCGCCGGGTCTTCGGATGGTGTCTTTATGTGCCACCGACACAGGTGCCAGATGAGGCTGGCGAACGGCCACGATCGGATGGTGTTTGTTGTGCCCACAGCACGGAGGCCAGTCGATGCGGTACTGGCTACGGCCACGTTTGGGTGGTTTTCTTGTGTGCCACCGGCACTGGTACCACAAAGAATACAATTCCACTGATGTTCATCTATTTTGATTTGTTTTGATTTGATTTTCACTTGCCTCAACAGGTCTTCATAAGTGTCACAAGAAGGAAGGTATGCACAGGAGGACTGACTACGTCCCAGGTAGGGACCACGGGTTACGGCCTGACTAGTCTTGCCGGGTCTTCTCACGCACAGCATACTTCCATAGGTCTCGGTCTCTAGACATTTCCTTAGTGAGACCTAAAGTTCGAAGGTCGTGCTTCACCACCTCGTCCCAGGTTTTCCTGGGTCTACCTCTTCCACAGGTTCCCTCAACTGCTAGGGTGTAGCACTTTTGCACACAACTATCTTCAGCCTTTCTCGTCACATGACCATTCCAGTGCAGCCGTCTCTCTTGCACACCACAACTGACGCTTCTTAGGTTCAACTTTTCTCTCAAGGAACTTACACTCTGACGATTATGAACACTGACATTACACATCCATCGGAGCATACTGGCTTCATTTCTTGCGAGCTTACGCATATCCTCAGCAGTCACGGCCCATGTTTCACTACCATGTAGCATGGCTGTACGTACACATGCATCATACAGTCTGCCTTTTACTCTGAGCGAGAGGCCTTTTGTCACCAGCAGGGGTAAGAGCTCTCTAAACTTTGCCCAGGCTATTCTTACTCTAGCAGTTACACTTTCAGCACACCCACCCCCGCTACTGACTTGGTCTCCTAGGTAGCGGAAGCTATCAACTACTTCTAGTTTGTCTCCCTGGAACGTGGCAGAAGTTGGTCTCTGCACATTTCCAGTGTTTATTGCTCCTGAGCATTTGCCACAGACAAAAACTATTTTCCTAGTTAGCCTTCCTTTGACATTGCTGCACCTCTTATGTGTCCATAGCTTACACTTGGTGCATCTTATAGAGTTTCTACCTACACCTTTTTTACAGATCGAGCAGGGCCATCTACCTGAAGGCGTTTGTGATTGATCTACCTTCCTACTTATTAGGACTTTGGTTTTGGCTAGGTTGATTCTAAGGCCCTTCGATTCTAATCCTTGTTTCCACACCTGAAACTTCTCCTCCAGTTCTGATAGTGACTCAGCAATTAGAGCAAGGTCATCAGCATAGAGGAGCTCCCAGGGGCAACCTGTCTTGAATTCCTCCGTTATTGCCTGGAGGACTATGATAAATAGGAGGGGACTGAGGACTGAACCTTGGTGGACCCCAACCTCTACCCGGAATTCTTCACTGTACTCGTTGCCAACCCTCACCTTACTAGCAGCGTCTCTGTACATGGCTTGCACAGCTCTCACCAACCATTCATCTATCCCTAGTTTCCTCATTGACCACCAGATAAGGGATCGGGGGACCCTGTCAAAGGCTTTCTCCAAGTCAACAAAAGCCAGGTACAAGGGATTATCTTTGGCTAGGTATTTCTCATGCAGCTGTCTTACCAGGAATATAGCATCAGTAGTACTTTTCCATGGCACGAACCCAAACTGCATATCATCTAAGCTAACTCTCTCTCTAATTAGTTGGGCTATAACCCTCTCCGTAACCTTCATTACCTGATCCAGCAGCTTGATGCCCCTGTAGTTATTTGTCTCTAGGGCGTCGCCTTTACCTTTGTAGCAGTTGACTATTATGCTGCTACACCAGTCATTGGGTATGACCCCCTCGTGTATCACCTGGTTAACTATACGGGTGACTAAGCTATAGCCGACACCACCAGATATTTTGAGCATCTCTGCAGTAATTCCTGATGGGCCTGGGGCTTTCCCTGTTTTCATGCTTCTAATTGCCTTATCTACTAAGGAACTGTTAACTCGGATTGCTGGTCCCTCTGTTGGGTCGACATTCGGCAGACTCTCTTTATCCCATTCATTTTCTTCATTCAGCAACTTATCATAGTGGCGTCTCCAAGCCTCTCTCTTTGCATCCTCATTAAGCGCAAGTGAACCGTCATCCTTGCGAACACATTTCTCTCCTACCACGTCACGATTCTCTCTCACACACTGTCTTGCAACACGAAATACCTCAAGTCTTTCATCCTCACGACGCAGGACATTGGCAAATTTTTCCTTATCTGCCTCCCCTCTGGCTAGATAGACCTGTCTCCTGGCTTCCCTTCTGGCAGACTGATACACTTCCCTGCTACCACCGTTCTTCCAGGCCTTCCAAGCCTGTTTCTTTTGTCTAATAGTCCTGTCAACAATATTGTTCCACCACCACGTTATTTTGGGTCTTAAGGGGACTTTGCACCAGCCACAGATCTGGTCAGCGGCTTTCAGCAGGTTGTCCCTCAGAAGCGTCCAGTTGTCTTCTACCCCATGCGTAGCTATACTCCCTTCCATTTCGTCTAAGGCTTCAAATAACATATCTCTAAATCTCTGTCCATTCGCAGGGTCTTTAAGCTTCCAGATCCTTCTTCTCCATGTTGGTCGTCTTCTAGTCGCCCTCTTAGTCCTGATCCTAAAGTCACTAACTACCAGTCTATGTTGTGGGGTGCATTCTTCACCTGGGAAGGTTTTGGCATTTATAAGCAGCCATCTTTCCCTTTTTCTGGCAAGGATGTAGTCGATTTGGCTAGTATGCCGGCCCGATCGGTAGGTGACCAGGTGGCTTATCGGTTTCCTGAAGTTAGTGTTGCAAATCATAAGACTATTCGCATCGCAGAACTCCAGCAGCCTGGTTCCCTCCTCGTTGCGGGAACCATAACCGTAGCCTCCATGCACGCCATGGGAGCCCCCAGCACATCGTCCAACATGCCCATTGAAGTCACCAGCCACAAAGAGAAGGTCCCTGTCGTTCGTCAATGATGTGGTCTGCAGTAGGGTGTCATAGAAACAGTCTTTCTGTCCATCAGGTAGCCCTGGCTGAGGGGCATAGGCTGATATAATAGTTGCTAAACTATGATGGAGCACTAATCTAATCTTAATTATTCTGTCACTTACTCTGACTACCTCGATTACCTTATGTATATATATATATATATATGTGTGTGTATATGTTTGTGTGTCTGTGTTTGTCCTCCCAACATCGCTTGACAACCAATGCTGGTGTGTTTACGTCCCCGTAACTTAGCAGTTTGGCAAAAGAGACTGATAGAATAAGTACTAGGCTTACGAGGAATAAGTCTTGGGGTTGAGTTGCTTAACTAAAGGCAGTGCTCCAGCATGGCCATAGTCAAATAACTGAAACAAGTTGGAATTTTTTTTCAGCAAAGGTGTTTTTGACAAGTTTTATATGTATATTTTGGAGAGAGTATATGAGTGATGTTGAGGTCTTGGAGTTAGTAAATGTTGTCTTTATAGAGGTTTTCTTGTGATGGAGCAGGCTGAAGTGGTTGAGCAGGACATGTTGTTTGTATGGGACAAGAAAGAATTCTCTGTGGAGAAATATATCAATGGAAAGCGCCTCATTAAAAGCCAAAGATAAAATACACAAAAAAAAAGACAACTCTATCTTAATTATGACTAGAAAATGGCAATATTTTTATGGAAGGAAAATAATTGCATTGGCAGTGCACCATGGAAGAAAAACTACATTCGTTATGTCCATCCCATTTGAAAAGGTGCAAAACTGAAACAAGACTCAAGAAGGAAAAAGAAAAAAACCCACGATGGGCTTCTTTCAGTTTCCGGCTACCAAATCCACTCACAAAGCTTTGGTCAGTCTGAGGCTATAGTAGAAGACATCTGCCCAAGGTGCCACACAGTGGGATTGAACCTGGAACCATGTGGTTGGGAAGCAAACCATGCCTGTGCTTGTTCACATTTCAAAAGCTTCTAGTTTGTCAGATAGAGTTTTTATCAATGTCTGTTTTTTGTGCATGTACCATTCAATGGTTCATGAACTGAAACAATCTTTGTCACATAAGGGGCCATACGTCTGCAAGTTATGCAATATATGATGTGCTTTCATTTTGGGCGATTTCGTCTGAAGAGACACACGTATCTTATACACACTTTTCGTTGTCATGGTTCTGAATTGCATTTAACCGAGAAGAGATATATTTATGTGATGGCTTTAGTAAAAGGCACAAATCCTCAAATGGGTTTTAAAAGAAAAAGATCACTTTTACTTTCCAAGCCATTAACTAGCAATTCATTGTTGGACTGACTTTAATCATATATAAATATATACATACACACATTACCCATGCACACACACACACACACACACACACACACACACACACACACACACACACGCAATGCACAACACACACAAAGTACACTCACACACGTATCCACAAATCCACTTCAGCTGTATCGCCGATGCACACCCTATACACAACGCATATATAAATACACTCTCATATTCACACACTCACCTACGCACACATTACCCCTATACACCCTTACACATCACACACACATCACATACACACACACCACCCACATTTCACAATATGACAACAAGCAAAGCAATATTACTGAAACTGGTTCACTTGTCTCTCTTTATCTGTTATTTATCCAAATATGACCACCAGCACTGGCACTAATCAATCACTGTATTTCTATTAATATTGATCAATTAATATAAATAAAAATAAAAATCAATGATAAATAATCTGCCCGTTGCCTGGTAAAGGGCAAAACGAAGTGGTTGATTGACTTGCTAGAAATAACACCTAAATCTTCATTGAATCACATTTCATTGTCATAAAGGAGAAGAGAGACTTATTAAATATGAAAGCAAGCTTGGTTGTGAAGTTTAGAAATATGTGGTTCTGGGTTCAATCTCACTGCTATCACTGAGTACACATCTACTGCAATAGCCTTTAGAAGACTCAAACATTGTGAACGAGATTGGAGAGATGGAAACTGTATGGAAGCCTGCTGAATGAACTGCATTTGTTCTTGGATTGCAATTGACACTTAAATGTGTCACCTGGTATAACACTCAAATCACCACCACCATTACCTTTTACTCTACTCCCTCTCCCCCTGTCACCAACATGACCACCACGACCACTACCACCACCACAACAACTATCACAACGACGACGATGATGACGATGACGACGATGACGATGACGATAATGACGATGATGACGACAACGACAATGATGACCACTATCTCCACTGGCATCACAATGACAATGATGACAACGACAACCACTTGCACTGCTATCACCACCGCCGCCGCCGCCACCGCCACAACCACCACCACCACCACCACCACCACTACGAGACCGCCATCGCTACCTAGAGTTCAGTCAGTATTTATTTATCAACACTCCGAAAGGCTCGAAAGGCAAAGTCGACCTCAGCGACATTTGAACTGAGAACATAGGGAGCCGGAAAAAATGCTGCAAAGTATTTTGTCCCTTGTGCTAACGACTCTGCTAGTTCGTTGCCTTAATGATAATGATGATGATGATAATGATGAGGAAGAGTTGTTGGTGGTGGTGGTGGCGACAGTGCTGATGATAATGCTGTTGGTAATGGCAAAGAAAGAGTTAACCCACCTTTTCGCGGATCCTGGCAGCAAACAGAGTGCCTTATAGGTGGCTTTCCTCCCTTCCACGATATGCGGAAGAGGAGTGGCTCCAACTTGTTCGGCCATGAGTTGGGGCAAGGGACAATGGTCAGGCGGTAGGTGATTACAGATGCAATAAACACCTGTACCACCTCTGCCCTTCCTTTCAGGGAGAGAGAGACCTTCCGGACCAGGTCTGGACTAGGTCCTCCACCCTGTCTGCCACCTCACTCCATTTCTTCTCCATCTGGGAGTCCGGTCCAAATCAAACTCCAAGCAACTTAACAGGACCATCTGTCCAGTGACCCATAACACTGGACGATATCGACTTGCTCCTCCAGGTGCTGAGGCACAAGCTGATGGACTTGTCCTTGTTAACTTTTGGCCCTGCCACTGCCTCGTATCCTCTGATAGCCTCCTCTACACAAGGTAGCTGAGCCTCATTGGACAATATGATGGTGATATCATCTGCGTAAGCAGATACTGACTTACCGCAACCGATTTCATTGGGGGCATTCCCCAAATTCTCCAACTTCTGCAGTAATGGCTCAAGAGCCAACACATACAGAAACGGAGACAAGGGACACCCTTGACAAACTGAACGCTTGATCGAAAATGGCTCTGACAGGTAGCTGTTTATCTGGGCTGTGGATTTGATGCCGCTATACATGGCGGAGTTCCAACCATGGAAGTTAGGGCCCAGCCCAGCCGCTTTGAGGACCACTGCCAGGTACTGATGGTCTACCCTATCAAACGCTTTATTTTAGTCTAAATGGACCAGTGCCCAACCTTTGCTGGTTAATTTACCTAACCTGTCTAAGGTGTAGCAGATAAGGTGAAGATTGTCCTGCTTTGACCTGCCTGGGATGGCGCAAGTCTGCGCCTTCCCTACAAGTTTCTCCATGACACACGTCAGCCTTTTAATTAATACCTGGACGAAAATCTTTAACTCTACATTGAGTAGAGTTATGGGCCCGTAATTACTTATAATATCCCCCTTGATCTGGTCCTTATGGATCAGCATCACCACTCCCCAACTCACAGAGATGGGAATTCTCCCATTCTGTTGCCAGTTTGTGTAGATGCTGGCCAGCAGGTCCCTGAACAAGTCCGGCATGCTATGATAAATCTCATAAGGTAGACCATCCAGCCCTGGCGACTTTTCCCAGGTGCACTCAGCCAACGCCTCTTTGGCCTCCACAGCACCTTGCCTCCCGTGCTGAGAGTCATGGCCAACCGGTAAAGAAGCCCTTTAGGGACTCCCCATGCTCTAGTGCATCGCCCTGCCCGAACAACCGTGTGAAATGGTTTAGATAGCTTAATTGTTTCCAGTTATGTCGGGGAAGCCGCATGTTGCTGCATCACTAGCTTGTAATCTCCTTGCAATATATCTCTCCCAGTGTGTAATTGTTGCTGTTGTTATCTGTAAAAGACCAACGCAGTTTTGAATTTAGGTGCGATAATAAAATCTTCTGTTAAATGTTCGCATGTGTTGTTCAGTTACTTCTACACGCAGCCCAAGAAATATTTTTATTCATGAACTGAATCAGCCACCACAGCTGACATCAGCAGCAGCAGCCGTTCAAGAATTTGGACCTGGAGATCTCCATTTCCAGCGACTTCGAGGGCCACCTCCCAGTGGTGTCGGGCATCAATGAAGAATCCTCGACTACAACAAGACGACCAAAGTTTTTTTTTTCCAAGGTCTGGGGTCTCCTGCCCCTAAGCCCTAGACCATCACCTAATCACCCTTACCAGTCTTATTATTTAACAACAACAACAACAACAACAACAACAACAACAACAACAACAACACTCAGCAGCAGCAACATCCGAGTGACATTGGTGACCAATTATTACGACTACAACGAGAAGATCAAAGGCGGCAAAAGATGTCACAGATGCAATGCTTACCACCACAACCCCTGCTTCTGCAAGCTATGATGTTGAGAACACTATTAGCTTAGGTTCATTTTTTGTTTTATCCTTCAACACCAAGGAAACTCTTTTCTTTCGAATGTGGTTATGGAGTGAAGTTGATCTTGAACTTCTCCAAGTTTGCTATAACGTCCAGTATCCTTTCATTCGCGTGGTTTCAACAAATTTGTGTTTAAAGAATGACAACTTCCCATGATATTCTGGATATTTCCTCTTCAAATACTTCTAATATAGGAGCTTGTCTTTTTATTATCCTCTCTTCCATCTCCTTTCAAATGGAGAGCTTTCGTATGGCGACTGAAAAGGGAATTCAGTCACTGACAGACATGCGTAATGGCAGCTGCCTCATTATTTGCACGCTCTACTCTCATGGCCAAAGCACTTTAACAAATCGTTCATTCAACGCATTCAACTGTGTCTTTTCAAATTAGCAGCACAGATGGGAAAAACCAGCTACTTTCATTTGTCAATAAACTCATGCCATTCTAGGAAGGAAGACCACTTGATCATGTACGCCATGTTCCAACCAAAAACCAACGTATTGTATATCAACACAGATGAATACTAGACAGCAAGACTCAGGGAACTCCTTGATTATATTTCACAGTTTACTGTGGGTATACGGCATATCAAGGCCGCTGAAAAATTTATTCGGCAGAAATAGCAACTAACGTGGACCACACAGTCGCATTTTGCAGCCCAACAACTGGCAACACAACAACTAAGTGTAACCTGTTTTGCACGCATGACTTAGCAGAAGAGACTTGTTGATGACTTAATTCCGTGCATGTTTTTATGTTTACTTTTCATCATCATCATCACCACCACCACCACCACCACCACCACCATCATCATCGTCACCATCACCATCACCACCACACCACCACCACCACCACCACCATCATCATCATCATCATCATCATCATCATCATCATCATCATCATCATCGTTGTTTAACGTCCACCATTCTGACAGTGTATTATTATTATTATTGTTATTGAGTGAGAGAGCAGTTCATGCCATCAAAGTGACACTGGGGTAAAATATACGAAGCTCAATATACCCATCATGACTACCCGTCTGATAAGGGTACACCAGGCACATGCTTCAC
>NC_043013.1:18364017-18371517 GCF_006345805.1 Octopus sinensis
GGGCTAAATGGATGCCCAGAAGACGAACAGCATGGAGGAGAAGGGTCTGGAAGCTTAAAGATCTTGCAAATGGACAGAGATTTAGATACGTATTACTCAAAGCATTTGACAAAATAGAGGTGGGGTATAGCGTCACATACATATATATGGAGGAGGGAGATATAGCATCACATACATATATCTATGTGTCTGTGTTTGACAACCAGTGTTGGTGTGTTTGCGACCCTACAACTTAGATGTTTGGCAAAAGACACCGATAAAATAAGTACCAGGCTTAAAAAATTAGTCCTGGAACTGATTCTTTTGACTAAAAATTCAAGGCTGTGCTCCAGCATAGCCGCAGTATAATGACTGAAACAAATAAAAAGTAAATAAAAAAAATTTACAAATTATCTATTTGGGTGCTGTAAATACGTTTTTTAATGTTTTAACTCCAAGCTTTAGGGTTCTCTGAGTTAAAGGGACCTCAAATGCTGGGAGAGTCTCTGGGTTTTGGCCCATACATAAATCCCGCCCTGCCCAAGCCTGTTCAATTCCTTGAATCAGTTATTCTTACTCACCTCAAAAACAAAAGAAAAAATGAAGAAAATAGTAAAATCAATACTAAATCCATCCCTAGAACCTGTATGTGCGCCCCTCCAACTATTACCTAAGTTTTTATTACAGGTATCAATCAGTAAAAGTTCAATTTAGGTATTAACGATATTATACTACTCGAGGAGGGACTTTTAAAAGACTAACGGCGCCCATTCCTCCACAAACACATAAAAATATATAAAAGTGTCACTTGGGCAAGTGTCTTCTACTATAGCCTCGGGTCGACCAATGCCTTGTGAGTAGATTTGGTAGACGGAAACTGAAAGAAGCCCGTCGTATATATGTATATATATATATATGTATGTGTGTGTATATGTTTGTGTGTCTGTGTTTGTCCCTCCAACAGCACTTGACAACCGATGCTGGTGTGTTTACGTCCCCGTAACTTAGCGGTTTGACAAAAGGAACCGATAGAATAAGTACTAGGCTCACAAAGAATAAGTCCTGGGGTCGATTTGCTCGACTAAAGGCGGTGCTCCAGCATGGCCGCAGTCACATGACTGAAACAAGTAAAAGAGTGAAAACAAAAATTACGGTATCATAATAAATAATCCCTCATGAAAACAATTATTATAGTAAACAATTCCCTGCTAAGTGGGACTGTGTTACAGTAAACAATACTCTACGAAATTGTGTGTTCTGGTGTCACAGCAAATAATCTCCCCATGAAAGAATTGTCACGATTCCAAGGTACTTCCTCCAGTTTGTGGAATAAGTCCCAACTGCATATCTACCAATGAACCCCAATCCTCAGAACTTGCAATCAAAAGGCGCAGGAGTGGCTGTGTGGTAAGTAGCTTGCTTACCAACCACATGGTTCCGGGTTCAGTCCCACTGCGTGGCACCTTGGGCAAGTGTCTTCTACTATAGCCTCGGGCCGACCAATGCCTTGTGAGTGGATTTGGTAGACGGAAACTGAAAGAAGCCCGTCATATATATATATGAGTGTGTGTGTATGTGTTTGTGTGTCTGTGTTTGTCCCCCTAGTATTCCTTGACAACCGATGCTGGTGTGTTTACCTCCCCGTAACTTAGCGGTTCGGCAAAAGAGACCGATAGAATAAGTACTGGGCTTACAAAGAATAAGTCCCGGGGTCGATTTGCTCGACTAAAGGCGGTGCTCCAGCATGGCCGCAGTCAAATGACTGAAACAAGTAAAAGAAAAGAAAAGAAAAGAAAAAAAGAAAGAAAAACAGCAGTAACAAAAACTACTACTACTACTACTACTACTACTACTACTACTACTACTACTACTACTGAATCAGCCAGTCATGTAAGACAGTGACTCCAAGTGGCGGTGTCACAGTTTTTTAAGTCTTCCGTGGCAAAGATATTCCTCCACTATGTAGTAGTGTTGGCGCCTGATAACCACTCAGCAATGACGTCATGTTACATAATATGAATGAAAAAGTCGGTTAGTAAAGCCATTAAATTCAATCTTATTTGTACTTGCCTTGTTCGTAAATTCTACTGTAATCCCGCTGATTAAATGGAGATTAACCCAATATCAGCTTTTAGTGGTGTTTTTCTCGTAACTTATCTAAAAGTACAACCTAGAGAAACACCCGACTGTGTACAAGGAGAAACAACATCACCACCACCACCATAAATGGTTTCCAATTAACGCACGAGGCCAGCAGATTTTAGGCTTTTAGGTTTAGTCAATATCGTTGACGGTACCTTATTTTATCGATCCTGAAAACATGAAAGGCAAAGTTGACTTTCGCAGGATTTGAACTCAGAATATAAAGAGCTGGAGAAAATAATGCAAGGCGTTTATCCTACTCACTTGCGGTTCTTCGACCACAAGAACTCAAGACGTTATGGACAGTACAAAGACGATATACAAATGACAGAAGCAAACAAGAAACTGTGGGTGCAGATTTACTTGGGGTGGAAGAGTAAGACCATCGCCACCACCGACAATAATAACAAATGAATAACAATAGATAGAAATAACAATAAAAGAACAACATAAGAAATACCAAAATGTTTGTGTTTGTGTGTGTGTGCAGTGGTCTATTGCCATCGTCCCCCTTTTTTGTTTTTCTTCTTCTAAGCAAAACATTTCCCCCTCCAATTAACCTTTATTACCACACCTGTAGGAACTGGGCCTTCTCACCTGCCTCACCAGTCTAATAGACCACTTACCCTGTTCCTACCTGTATGGTATAACTCCATGGTAGCTTTGTTGTATTTGTGTTGAGGGATCGTCAAGACTGAAATGTACATGTACAATCATCCTGACCAATCAGTATTATGGGTCACATGGCTGCTCACCTGACCAATCGCAGTTGTGGGCCACATGAGCGCTAACCAAATTTAGGACCAATCAAAAGTTCATGCCAGCATCAATCAAACGCTGCCTGTTTATTGCATCACCATCCAGTGAACAGACATGTCTCATGCGTTCTTTACCCGTTTTCTAGACTTATCCTATTTTGAATATTAGATAAACGATTCCATCTGGCTTCTGCTTTTCAGAGTTGCACATATCCCTTCGAACATCAATCAGAGCTTCCTCCAGGTTCTTTTTGGGAGTATGTCGAAATTTTCTTCCTCTTTCTCCTTGCTTTTTCTTGGATAAATTCTTCAGGTAAAGAGGCACTCTCTTCTGTAACAAATCCCCTCTACATTTTTTTCTCGTATCTGGAGCTGACTCATGTTTATCACCTTCTTTACTCAGCAACACTTGAAGTAAATGTGTTATAGTTGTTGCTTTCTTTATCGCTTATATTGTTTTTTACCATTTAATTAGGTGTTTTTGTCCCTTTTACCTTTTGTATCTCCCACATTCTGATTCGAAGTGTTTCTGTTTGAAACTGTATGTGTTTAATTATCATGTATTTGTTTTGTCTTTACAGTCTGTGCTTGTATTTCCCAAAATTCGAGGGGTGGAGACTGGATTAACTACTGCCACCACTTTGGATAGCATCTCCTCCCTTAACTACGGAGGCGATCAGTTTGGTTCGAAATAAGCAAAATGGCAGCAGCAGTAATCGTAGTACGGAGTGGTGTGCATATGTTGTAATACCGCGTTGCTGCATTCTCCACTTGTTGGAGATTTCCTACTCCTGGCGAATGATGTTTTTGCTCCACTGTGACGATGACAAAGAAGACTTTTGGGGTTTCAGTCCTGACGAAGTTTAATAACTATAACTAAATGAATAAACACTTTTCTTATGTAACATTTTTTTTTCTGTTCTGATTGTAATTCCAGACGTTTTTCTCGCCGAGTTGATATTTATCGATTCTTTTTGTTGAGTTGATTGATCAACTGGATTACTTTCATAAAGTCACTTATGCGAAAATGTTTTCATATTTGTAAGCAAAGTTTTGAAATAAAGGTTCTTTCTATTCGTCCTTTGATAACGACACAATCCCCGCCCTCATCTCTATCACCAAGTAGCATTTATTAGAGGTGGTCGTGGTGGCATGGGGTCAGCTAAACAGAAAGACACAATAGAGGATAACGGGACATGATGGAAGGGAGAGCATGAGTAAGGTGGGGGATGGTCGTCAACGTGATTTTTCTTGCTGAGGTATATTGGATGTAATTAACGGAGTGAGGTGGGAGGAAACAGGGTGGAGAGAAAACACGAGGACGTGTTAGTGGGAGAGTGTGCGTGCGCGTACATGTATGCGTGTGTGTGTGAGAGAGAAGAGTGAGGGAGAGAGAATAAACTCCTAAACTATTCAATTGATTACTATTTTTTGGTTTAGTGCGTGATGTAGATGACTGTATACATACATACATACATACATACATACATACATACATACATACATACATACATACATACATACATACATACATACATACATACATACATATATACATATATATATATATATATATATATATATATATATATATATATATATATATATATATGTATGTATGTATGTATATGTATATGTATATATATATATATGTATATGTATATATATAGACTGACAGAATGATGTAGACGCTTCTGATAAGAACCCAATAAGGTTCGAAAATCCTTTAAGGTTGTTCATCATTTATTCGGTCCGCAGAGATGTGGCTAAAATTTGCCCCGTTTATAATCACACACACACACAGACACAGACACACACACACACACACACACACACACACACACACACACACACACACACAATCACACAAAAGCGTATTGGAAAGCAATTAGAAACGAAAGATTAACACATACATACGCACATTGGTTAAGCCGAGAAACAGTGATTTTTCCTACGAAAATTCCGTCCCAAGAATATCACATCAGAACCAAATGAAGAAACGAAAATCAGAATAAATCTAACGCACCAAAGATTCGAAGCAGAGATTAACATTCTAAAATTTCGCACTCCTCGCTTTAAGGAGAAATTTGGTAAGTGTGACACTTTAATGCAAAAAGAAATCTCCGAACAAACCAACGGAAAATTATCTGAAAAGCTACTGGACTTATGGAAAAAAGACATAGAGATACAACCCCCCCCCCCAAAAAAAAAACCCAAATAAAATACTTGAGTCGAAAACTCGATGGCTACAAAACTTCGAACACAATTACGGAACAGAATTAAGGAAAACAAATAATAAAACACAGTTCCATGAAGAGACGAACTTTGTTTACATTAACAACAGCAAAAAGAAAAATAACCTCGTCCCTACCAATTTCCCCATCAGCTCGAAAAATAATCGAAGGGTGACAACTCCTACTTTTTCATTTCAAAAATGAGGCCCCAACAATAAAAAGATTGCTAACGTCATCATTGGAAAAACAAACGAAAACCAAGGAAACGCGATGGTGGAAATTTATAATAATTAAACAAACTTCAGAGAAGTGGAAGTTGACATATTTATTCCATTTGTTGACAGCTGTTTCGTAATTTGTATCCAGTTACATCACTGACGTATTTATATATTTTGTCTGTTTGCGTGTGTCTTTCTTTTCCAATGTGTGCTCGCACGTGTCTATCTATCTATCTATCTATCTATCTATCTATCTAACGGGAAGCTTTATGAAAATAAACAAAAGACGAAGGCAGGTGGAATACAAACGGGAAGCTTTATGAAAATAAACAAAAGACGAAGGCAGGTGGAATACAAACAAACAATTGTATTAGTATGGCGCTCAGGAATATAAATAAAACAAGTCTTTTACGTTTCGAGCCTACGCTCTTCAACAGAAAGATACACAGAAAAGAAACACAGAGAGAAACAAGGAGAGAAAAAAAATGCGTGCAGAGGCTAGCGAATCAACATGGCGATCTATCTATCTATCTATCTATCTATCTATCTATCTATCTATCTATCTATCTATCTATCTATCTATCTATCTATCTATCTATCTATCTATCTATCTATCTATCTATATATATTTGTATATGCATCTTTGTTGAGTGTCTATTGAGTCTGTGTGGAAGCACAATGGCCCAGTGGTTAGGGTAGCAGACTCGCGGTCATAGGATCGCGGTTTCGATTCCTAGACCGTATGTTGTGAGTGTTTATTGAACGAAAGCACCTAAAGTTCCACGGGGTTCCGGCAGGGGTGGTGGCGAACCCTGCTGTATTCTTCCACCACAACTTTCTCTCACTCTTTCTTCCTGTTTCTGTTGAACCTGTATTTCGAAGGGCCAGCCCTGTCACACTCTGTGTCACGCTGAATCTCCCCGAGAACTACGTTAAGAGAACACGTTTCAGTGGAGTGCTCAGCCACTTGCACGTTAATTTCACGAGCAGGCTGTTCCGTTGATCGGATCAACCGGAACCCTAGCCCTCGTAATCGACGGAGTGCCACGAATTGAGTCTGTGTTATGAATTTATTGAGTGTTTGTTGAGTGTCTCTGCCAGCAAATATACAAAGGCGGGACCACTAAATTCTCCAATTTGTCTCACCATTCCACAAGCTGCGTCTAAGACGTGAAGCGACAGATTTGGTCGCTGTCTTTGCCGTTGTTACTTATCGACTTCGTTGTTGTTGTTGTCATCGTTGTTGTTGTTATTGTCATAGTTGTTGGTGTCGTTGTCTTTGTTCCTGTTGTTGTTGTTGTTGTTGTCATCGCCGATCTTCAGGAAACCTATGATCAAAGATAATGATGAGTGTAATTATACTCGTGACATGAATTACACGCACAGAAACACACACACACACACACTCACGCACGCAAACACACACACACAGACACACACACTCACGCACACACACACACACACACTCTCACACACACACACACACGCACGCACACACACGCAAACACACACTCACACTCACACACACACACATACACACACAGATGCATACACACACACAGAGGCATTCACACACACACATAGGCATACGCACACACACAGAGGCATACACACACACACGCTCGCGCACACACGCACACACGCGCACACACACACACAAACACACAGATACACACACACAGACACACACACACACACAGACACACACACACACACACACACACGCACGCACACACACACACACACACACACACACACACACACACACACACGCTCACACACATTCGCTTTTTTCTCTCTTCTCATTCCAGGTTACTCAGTGCATTTATTCATTATCGAATCTGATTTCCTTTGATATGATTTTTGATTTCTGACCTTTAAATAATAAATTGGCGTTCAATACTGATTGATGTTCGATAACGATTGAGCTCCATTCGCTGGTGTTGGTGGCAGGGTGGTGAAAAGGAAGTAGAGGTATTGTAGAATGGGGCCGAGGTGGGGTACTCGTGGGTGTTCGTTATTGTAGTTGTTTGTGTGTTGGTGGTGGTTCTACCGCAAAGTGGTGCTCCGGTATGGCCGTACTGCTATCCCTGAAATCAATAGAAAATGTGAATGAAAACAAAAGAATGAATGAAATGAAAATAATTTATGCATATACGTGCATGCGTG
>NC_043013.1:18376517-18419017 GCF_006345805.1 Octopus sinensis
AGAAAGTTATAAGAGTAATTTTGCAATCTATAAAATCAATATATCTGAAATAAGTTATTTCAGTGTTTGGGTGACAATCTGAGGACATGTACCGAGAGTGATAAAAATCAAACATCCAGTCAACATCATGGTGTTTGGAGCGATCACTAGTGATGGTGATGTTATGCCTCCATTTATTTTCCCACGCAGGGTCCTACATCATGTGCCTGGAGGAGATAGTGCTGCCTTGGGTCAAGGGGGTAAACTGCTGGAAGATCCTATGTTTGGCAACAGGACTCTGCACCATACCACACAAGCAGGAGAACCCAGTCGAGGCTGTCAGACAATTTCTGCAACCACATCACCCCTAACATCTGGCCACCTAACTCCCCAGACTGCAACATATTTTATTATTATGTGTGGGGCACAGTCGAACGGGAGACCAACAAAACTCCATGTAACACCAAAGATGAACTGAAGGTAAGGATTATGACAGCATTCACCAACTTAAACAAGGAGACCGTTCAGAAGAGTTGCAGCAGATTCTGAAGTTGTCCAGAGGCCGCAGTTGAAGCCAATGGCGGTTTCATTGAATAAATTTGTTCTTTAGTATTTCAAGATATTTTTATGTAATTTTGGTAAATATATCTGTTAAAATGAGATGCCAGTGTTATTTGGATTTTTGCGTAATTTAGACAACAGTACCCTGCATATATATATATATACTCGCACACACACACACACACACACACACACACACACATATAGTATCTGTGTGTGTGTGACTTTGTACCTGTATTTGTCTTTGATTACCTCTTAATAACCGGTGCTGGTGTATGAACACCTACGTAACTTAGAGATTCGATAAAAGAGCCCGATAGAATTAGTTGCATGTTTAAAAAATATAATTACTGGAGTCGATTCATTTGATTAAAATTCTTCCAAGGCCGATCCCCAGCATAGCCGCAGTCTAATGTTTCGATATATATATATATATATATATATATATATAATATAATATATATAGTTAATCCAAACAAGCAAGAAAACACAAAAAACACAACAACGCCTCAGGAAAGAAAGGGAAGAGGAGGGTTTAACGTTTCGAGCGGAGCTCTTCGTCGGAAACATAGGAGAAGGAAAGATCCCGAGAAGGGAAGACAGAAGAAAAAAATCGCCAACGGTACACACGAGGTCACATTTATATATATATTTATAACCTGTAGCCATCTTGGACTTCCTGTAGCTCTTCATTTGGCAATCCAAAGCATGAAAGAGACTGGCTGCCGTTAGGAGCCTGCGATGCGTGAAGCCGCACGGAACCGAATCACACACACACAGAGTTGTTACATTCTTATTACTACTTTTAGGATGTCATCCCTTCATTTATTGTCCCAGAGTAAGGACGACTTGCTTAATCTTCCAAGAACCTTTACTCGCCAAATTGCTGGCATTGTGCCAAATTTTGAAATCAATAATTTAGCACATTAAGCAGTGAAAATTATTCCATTCGATAGCAATTAAATGCTGTTATATTTGTTCAGCTGTTGTACATATGTAAATACAAATGTTCCAGATTAATAAAAGTGTTTGAGAATTAATACCAATATGAATGTGGTCACTATGAACATAACAGGCACAGGAGTGGCTGTGGTAAGTAGCTTGCTAACCAACCACATGGTTGCGGGTTCAGTCCCACTGCGTGGCATCTTGGGCAGTGTCTTCTGCTATAGCCCCGGCCGACCAATGCCTTGTGAGTGGATTTGGTAGACGGAAACTGAAAGAAGCCTGTCGTATATATGTATATATATATATATATATGCGTGTTGTGTGTTGTGTCTGTGTTTTGTCCCCCTAGCATTGCTTGACAGCTGATGCTGGTGGTCTACGTCCCCTCGCCACTTAGCGGTTCGGCAAAGAGACCGATAGAATAAGTACTGGGCTTAAAAAGAATAAGTTCCGGGGTCGATTTGATCGACTAAAGGCGGTGCTCCAGCATGGCCGCAGTCAAATGACTGAAACAAGTAAAAGAGTAAAAGAGTATACCAAATGTTGCTGTTCATCAAACGCTACTTAAAATCCCTTCTGCTACATTGAAAAGGCAATATTTGTCAGGAAATTTGGAAATAATTGCAATCGATAATGTATCTTGGATACAAAATAAGTTGAATGTATCCATAAATTTTGTACAGACTCACATGAATACGCCAATTTAAAAGGAGACAAGAAAAGGTAAACCTACATAGATAATCTCTTCAAATGTTTACAGATTAATCGACTATCCATCCATCCATACATACTGTCTGTCTTTCTCACACATACACACATTGCAAGGAGTCTCCCGACAGATCGATTTGCGGTGTGGCATCGCTCTTCAGAGAAAACGTTCCCAGCTCATTTTCCTTCTGGCATAGAAAATTAATCTAAAACATATATGCTAGTAATAAATTAGTTGCAGACAGTAGTGGAAAGTCTAATTTACATATTTGTGTGTGTGTATATATATATATATTCATACATAAACACACACACACACACACACACACAACACACACACACACACACACCACTTATATAGATTTATATATACACACTATCTGACGAATAGTATATTTATTCTTCTGACTTTTCTTTCATGATTTTTGAGAAGATAATCCAAGGGAGACAGCACATGCTGACGAAGTGATTTTTGGAAAGAGTTGTCTCCCTTACAACACACCCGCTGCAATCATTTAGACCACTTCATAAACGCCCAAATTTCCTCTCATGAAAGGTACTGGTCACATCACACAGCTTCTGATTGCCTGATGGTATTGCTCAGATACCATGGTTCTGGGTTCAGTCCCACTGCATGACACTTCGGGCAAGTGTCTTCAGCTGTAGCCTGGGATCAACCAAAGCCTCGTGGCGGTCGGTTTTGTAGACGAAACTGAAAGCTCGTCAATATACATATATATTATATTATAATATATATATATCTATTAATATATATATCTATATATATATATATTATATATATATATGTTGTGTGTGTTCATTCCTCCACTTCATTCTCTATTTCATATCTTATCTAAAATAACTATTGTTTAAAAATAACCATTTTCTCGCACCATCTCCGATGAATTTTGATGTATCTCAGTTGTATTTTGATGAGGTTGGCTTCAATACCTGATATGTTGCATTTTGTTCGTACCTCACTGTAATGAATATGGTCACTGGGTTTTATGGTGGAGATAGTACGCAAGCATCACATCTGGTTGATATACGTTCGATAGTAAGTCGAAGATTCAGCACCATAATGCATTATACATTAACCTTCACCTTCAATAATAAGTAGTGGTTGTTCCAGAGCTTGCCTTCCCGATTCTGGACTCGATTTCTTTATCCATCTTCGCATCATTGGACACAATGGAATCAAGATAAGTGAAGGAGGAAACAGTTTTTAATGCTTTCCCGTTAACATATACCGTAGGAGCAAAAGCGGGAAGATGGTCACAAATGGGCTGATGGACAAGCTCCGTTTTCTTGATGCTGATGGTCAGAACAAAAGCCTTCGATGCACGCGAGTTGTTTAGAATCCATTGCATCACTTCAAGAGTGTGTGCTACAAGTGCACAATCGTCTGCGAAGAGCAAATCTCGAACTGTTTGCATCAAAGTCTTAGTTTTTTGCTTTGAAGCGCTGTTGGTTGAACAAGTCGTCACCAGTTCTGTACTCTAACTTTACTCCTTCTTTAACACCTTCGAATGCTGTTTCCTACATGACGGAGAAATACAAAGTAAATAAGAGTGGTGCAAGAACAGAGCCTTGTTTTGTCCCATTTGAGACTGTGAATGAATCGGACACTTCGCCGCTAGATCTGACAGAAGCCATCATCCTTTGATGGAAAAAAGTTATGACGTTGAGCATCTTTTCTGGAACACCTAGCTTTCTAAGGACAACCCAAAGAGCATCCCTAGATACGGTGTTGGAAGCTTTAGTTAGACCTACGTCGCGGTTGTGTTCACAAGCCATTTCCTGCTGTTGTCTTAGGCTAAAATTCATATCCACTGTGCTTTTACCAGTCCAAAATCCAGACTAAGATTCAGACAACACTAAGCGACCAAGGGCATCGTTTAGTCTATTTACGATAACCCTTTCAATGCTCTTCCAAGCAACACACAAAAGGGAGATACCCCTATGACTGTCACACTTGTTACCTTTGTGCTTATAAAGATGGACAATAGAAGCCTTCTTTAAACTCCTGTGGGACTGATCCTGATTCCCAGATTAAGGAGAAGAGTTCACATAACTTGTTCAGCAGGAGACTGCTACCACATTTATATATCTCGGCTGGGATGTCATCGTTTCCAGACGACTTTTCATTCGTGAGCTATTTTATGGCCATTTTTATATTTCAGCATCTGATGGAGCAACTGACAGTTCTTCAAGGACAGGCATTTGTGGGAGGATGATGATCTGTTCTTCATCAAAAACTGAGTCCATATTCAGAACATTTGAAAAATGCTCTGCTCAGCACTTCGTGATCTTTTTATCTGTCAGAAGATTACCCTCTGTTAAAAGTATGGGCACTGAGCCACCAGACACAGGTCCAAAAACAGCCTTTAAATTCTGATAGAATAACCTGAAGTCACATCTGTCCGGAGCATCCTCCAATTTTTGAGCCTTCCTTTGCCACCTTTCCTTTGAGCCTTCATTTGCCTCAGTTGAGATTGGCATGGATTTCTGGACTTCAAAAAAATTGTGTTTTGTGGTATTATTTCTATTTGACATCCATTGACAGTGGAACTTGTGCATATTGTCCAAAGCATTTATATATATATATATGTGTGTGTGTGTGTGTGTGTGTGTGTGTGTGTGTGTGTGTGTGTGTGTGTGTGTGTGTGTGTGTGTGTGTCTGTGTGTGTGTGTGTGGTATGTGTGTGTATACGTATACATACATATATGTGTATGTGTATACACACACACTCTCTCTCTCTCACACACACACACACGCACATATAGTGATGGAGATTGAAAGAGCATGGTCTGCTCGCGTAATGATAACCGAGAAACCTAACAGGAGTGGGTGGATTGAGGTTAGTGGTAATGGTATGAGTAGGTCTTCTGTCAAAATGTAGGACACAGCGACGTAGAAATGTGTACTCTATCCCCTAATCACTCCTACATTGTATTAACTGTTGTGTGGGCCCTAATTATGACACCCGGTAATAAACGAGAGCGGTAGGTGCTGAATGAATAACGGACTGGGGTTCCTGTGTTGACTTCTGTTGCTCCTACCCAACAGAGGTATGTTACGAGGTAGAAGGCGGCGAGCTGGCAGAAACGTTAGCACGCCGGGCGAAATGCTTAGCGGTATTTCGTCTGCCGCTACGTTCTGAGTTCAAATTCCGCCGAGGTCGACTTTGTCTTTCATCCTTTCGGGGTCGAGTAAATAAGTACCAGTTACACGCTGGGGTCGATGTAATCGACTTAATCCCTTTGTCTGTCCTTGTTTGTCCCCTCTATGTTTAGCCCCTTGTGGGCAATAAAAAAATAAGAGGTATGTTACGAGATCGATCGCTCTGCTAGAAATAGCAGCAATGTCACCCTCAAATTACGCCATGCCGCCTTTAGAAAAGACAAGTTGGGTAAAGAGGGGATGGTCATTGGTGGAATGCCATTGGTTCATAGGCCTGCTTGATAAGGGTTGATAACAACAGGCCATACAGTTCTACCTCAGCCCCACCTACAACACTAAACAAGGGGAGCAGTAGAGCTCTATACTGTACCTCCAGCTGGCAGAAATAGCAGCCAAATAACACTCAAATCACTCCTTGTTTTTTTGAAATAAGGGAAGATCACATTGCTCTTGGCAACGCAGTCCTGAATTCACAGTGCTGGTCATGGCTGGAACACGTTTGATGAGAGCACTGCTAGATTGTTGTTGACCTAGGACTAAAATCCTCCTCCTCCAACTACTACTACTACTACTACCACCACCACCACCACCACCACCACCACCACTACTACTACTACTAATACTACTACCACCACCACTACTACTACTACTACTACTACTACTACTACTACTACTACTACTACTACTACTACTACTACTACCACCACCACCACCACCATTACTACTACTACTACTACTACTACTACTACTACTACTACTACTACTACTACTACCAGTACTGCTGCTGGAAACAAAAGCATTAACAAATCTTCCAAATGAAACTAAGAAAAATAGTAATCTAAGGGAAGCAACTCTAATCATTTTTAATGGGAATTATTTCCCTTGGACTAAAGTCATCGCCTTAACTAGCACGGATGCGCGACCACCATTAAATTTAGTAAATCACACTGGTGCAAAGGGTTGGGGAAGAGAGAAAATATCTCAACAGCAGCAACAACAACAACGACAGCAACAACAACAATAATAGTGATATTGTGTTGGTGTTAACGAGTCTAGATTGAATTTGTGTAGAATCAATAAAAAAAATTCAATAAAAATTCAATAAAAGTTTTAAATTTTGTCTAACCCCGCCCAAAAACATCCAGATAATTTTGAATTTATTAATTACTAATTTCTAAATTATTAAAAATATATATTATTATTTGCTGTTCTTTTACGTTTTACCTCTTTTACTTATTTTAGTCATTGACCCGCGGCCATACTGGGGTAACGCCTTGAGGTTTTTTTTTTTTAAGCGAACGAATCAGCCTCAGTGTTTATATTTTCTAAATCTTTGTACTTATTATATCCTTCTCTTTTGTCAAACCGCTAAGTTTCGTAGGCGTAAAGAAACCGATACCGGTTGTGAAATGATGGTGTAGGACAAACATAAATACCGAGACGTTTCTGCGAAAGCGCATGCCTCAGTGGTTAGAGCGTCGAGCTCGCAACAACGAGGTAGTGAGTTCGGTTCCAGGACCGGGCTGTGTATTGTGTTCTTGAGCAAGATACTTTATTTCACGTTGCTCCAGTTAACTCAGTTGTAGAAATGAGTTGCGACGTCACTGGTGCCAAGCTGTATCGGCTCCTTTGCCTTTCCCTTGGATGACACTGGTGGTGTGGAGAGGAGAGGCTGGTATGAATGGGCAACTGCTGGCCTTCCATGAACAACGACGCCCAGACTTGTGCCTTGGAGGGGAACTTTCTAGATGCAATCACATCGTCATTCATGACCGAAAAGGGGTCCTACACACACACACACACACACACACACACACACACACACACACACACATGCATTTATGTACGACGGGCTTCTTTCAGTTTCTGGCTGCCAAATCCGCCCCCATGGCTTTGGTCGGCGTGGGTTATAACAGAAGACGCTTGCCCAGGGAGCCACGCAGTAGGACTGAACCCAGAAGTATCTTGTTGGAAAGTTACATTTCTAATTTATCGTTTTATAAGTAATTTTAGTTTAGGAAACATTGTAAATTTAATTGAAACATTTAAATAAATACGCTAAATTAAATCTTAATTCAAAATCTTTATTAATTGTAAAGAGAGATATGAGCATCACTCTTTCTTAGTTATTCCTAGTTATTCTCCCATAAGTTTTCATTGTGTGAAACCATTATTACTTATCAACAGCCTGTTTCGTGGTTCGAATCGAAACTGAGATATAAAGAGTGACTAGTTGTGACCCTGTGACCTCTGTGAGAAATTATGACACAGTGACTTCAGTGACATAGTTATGACTTATCTAGTCTTATCTAGAGAAAGAATTATAGACTTAAACAGGATTCGAATAATCCTATCAGGTGGTGCTATTAAGTTAGACATGGCCTGGACCAATCTCTAGTCGAAACATATCTAAGTTTTATCTAAGTTTTATATATATATATATATATATATATATATATATATATATATATAGAGAGAGAGAGAGAGAGAGAGAGAGAGAGTGTGTGTGTGTGTGAGTGTGTGATACATTAACCCTAACCCTGCTATAAAGCTTTATTATGCTAAACTTGGCGGCATTACTGTAGTGCATAAGTATAAAAAGAACACCAGCAAAAAACCCCCCAAGAAAACTACAAAAACAACGAAATTAAGAAAGAAAGAAAGAAAAAAAGAAACAAACAAACAGAAGATCTGAACCCTCAACAAGCTCTATTTTTCGTCACTAAGACGCAAAGTATTTTGCTAAAATACATGAAAATGTTGAGATCTTAGATTTATGCCTACCAGCTTTTTTTTAATTCCATAATTCTTATTAATTGGTGTGAGTCTTCGAGACCAGAAAGTTCTGGAAATACAGACTTGCAGTAATTCTTCGTTGGAAACATTAAAAGCGATGTGGATGTTATTCATCTTAACTGTCGTTACCGTACTTCCGTTTAAAATACAATGTCTTCGCGATCCAGTTAATTTTAGAAATAAAGAAAAATTTACAAAAATAGGCGCAGGAGTGGCTGTGTGGTAAGTAGCTTGCTAACCAACCACATGGTTCCGGGTTCAGTTCCACTGCGTGGCATCTTGGGCAAGTGTCTTCTGCTATAGCCCCGGGCCGACCAATGCCTTGTGAGTGGATTTGGTAGACGGAAACTGAAAGAAGCCTGTCGTATATATGTATATATGTGTGTGTGTTTGTGTGTCTGTGTTTGTCCCCCCTAGCATTGCTTGACAACCGATACTGGTCTGTTTACGTCCCCGTCACTTAGCGGTTCGGCAAAAAGAGACCGATAGAATAAGTACTGGGCTTACAAAGAATAAGTGCCGGGGTCGATTTTCTCGACTAAAGGCGGTGCTCCAGCATGGCCGCAGTCACATGACTGAAACAAGTAAAAGAGTAAAAGAGAGTAAAGAGTCTTGTCATTTTGAAACTGGTTTTGGAACAAAATTAACGTAGAATTTTAGCTTTAGTTTAGATCACTTTCAAGCATGAATTTTATATCCTAAAAATCAAGGGCGGTACTAGTTAGGTTGGTATGACTTCCACTTCTCTATTAGTTGAAGTTTTTCTAGAACTAATTCTTTTAAAGTTGTAGATTGGTTTACTTCTATTACTAATAAGGTTAACACTAAATTTATTCAGTTTGATATATCTAGCTTTTATTCATCAATCAACCCTATTATACTTAATAAGGCCCTATGGTACGCACACAATAAAGCAGGTCTCTCTAGAGAGGAAATTAATGTGGTACTGGCTGCTAGAAACATCAATCATTAAGTTCGATAACAAGTGGTGGGTCCGGAAGGATACTCCCAATGTGTTCGATGTCCTAATGGGAAGTTCAGATTCGGCTCAAATTGCTGATTTAGTCGGCATATATATATACTTTATGAAATGGCCGACCATTTCCCAGACATCTGTGGAGATCTATATCGTGATGATTGTTTGTTTTACCTCCAAAACATTTCAAATCAAAAAATACAGAAGGTTAAGAATAGATTAGTTAGGTTTTTTTCGTAGAATGAGCTTTCACATCGCTTTTGACGATGAGTTAACTAAAGCTAACTTCTTAGACATTACTCTCAATTTACAAAACAACTCGTACTTCCCATACCATAAACCTTCCACAAATCTCAATTATATTAGTCCTTACAGTAATCACGCTAGGGTAATTACTAAGAATTTTGTTAAAAACATTTCACTTAGATTATCTAAATTATCCGCCAATGTTGACATTTTTAACGACAACGCAAAATTTTATAACTCTGCCTTAGCTAAAGCAGGGTATAAAGAAAAAGTTACATACATTGATTCTGCTCAATCTCATCCTTCATCTACTGTTCAAGACAAAAAATCTAGTTGTAATAAGAAGAGTGATTTTAATTCTAATATTGTAAACAACACAAAACATAATAAAATTCCTTTACGGGGTAAGGGAGGAAAGCGTTATTTAAGCCCATTTTTTCACTCTGAGGTATTTCACCGTTCTTTAAAGATAGTATCACTTACAATTTGACTGTTACTAGGAATACTGTCTGGTTTGTTATTCCGTATGGAAAGCAAATTAAATCTAATCTTCCCTTGCAGTTCCGTGAAGTGGTTGGTAAGAATTTTCCAAAAAATTCTAGATATTATTCAATTATTAATTCTCATATAGTTAGAGTTGCCTTCTCCAACACAAAGAATCTTTCACAAATTATATCTTCTTATAATACCAGTGTGCTAAATAAAAGTTCATTTTCTGGGAGTTCTAACATTAATTTTGTTAATTCCAGCCCCTCACATAATAATAATAATAATAATAATAATAATAATAATAATAATAATAATAATAATAATAATAATAATAATAATAATAATAAGATCACCATGTCGCGCACATATGGTTGTGATGCATGTGCCTGGTGTACCCTTATCAGACGGGTAGTCATGATGGGTATACTGGGCTTCGTATATTTTACCCCAGTGTCACTTTGATGGCATGCTCTGCTCGCTCACTCAGCAATAAAAACATGGTTTTGGTCTCTGAGGACAACCCCGACAGAATTAAATTTATGTCTATTAATTCTAAGATCAAGAATTCTATATACCAATGTAAAATTTCTTGCGGTACCGATGTCTACTTCTACATTGGTGCATCCTCTTCCCAGTTATCTAAAAGAATTTCCAATCATTATTCTTCATTTAGGGATAGTAGTAAACGTCATAGCACAGGGCTAAGTAAATTGGTTTGGTATCTTAAAGACAACAATAAGGATTTTAAGTTAGATTGGTTCATCCTGTCCATATCTTTCCCTTATGATAAGGGCAAAGGATTTTGTAACATTTGCAACTCTGAACTCTTCCATATTCTATTCTCTAAGAATCCCCTTGTTAGCACACTTATAGAGCGATCTTACAAATGTAAGCACAGACAGAAACATACCTTTAGCTCATATAAGCGATTTTGCCAGTCTTTATAGTTTGAACAGTTAGTTTAACTTGCACTTTACTTCAATAGAGAAATCTACTTCCAAGCCTTTGAACATTTTTTCAACCAATGTATCCCTCTTTATTTGTTCTCTACTTATTATTTCTTTACCCCTTCTCTTTCTAGTATCTGCCTTTGACGTCGAATCTACTAACGGTTTTTTAAAAAATACTTAATAACGTTCTGTTTATCATTTAGGCAGTCATCTTAATTGTTATAATGTCTTGTTATTGAGATAGGCTCTCTTTCTTTCCTGATGAGAAGATTGCATTTTACACCGTTTATTCCCTTGGAATAAAACCAATGTTGTCTTCGAAACATATGTCGAAAGTAAAAGAATTTGAATAACATCTGTGTTCAACACCATTTATTTACTTATATATGCATATATATATATATATATATATATATATATATATATATATATATATATATATATATATATATATATATATATAGATGATGTCACTAAAGTTACAGGGGTAGTAAGTAGTACCGGCATTGCCAGAAAAAAGAGTCAAAAGAACTCGATAGCCACAAATGCACTCTCTTAATGACTGACAAGGGAGATACATACCCTAGCGGACAAAGTCAGATCACCAGGGATTTCGAAATCTGACGCAGAGCATCCCACCAGGGACCTTATCTGTTAAATTGCTCGGCTGTTAAATTGCTAATAAGCCATCCATGTTATTTACACACACACACACACCTTAGCCCGAGCATAAATTTAGAAAAGTTAACGTGTATTTGCCAACTGATTAAATTTCTGCCAACACTGACTTCAAGTATGTAATTGCACCCAATAACTTGATCTCCTTTATTGAGCCTGGTTGTAGTTCATTTATTTTCGTTCATCGTCTGGCGGTCGTATTAGAAGTGTCATGTGTCAAAAAATATCATTCATAGCAGACGTTCTCTCGTCATTGTTCACACGCGCCAGTCACGGGCTCAAAAGTTTCAGCCCGAGTTGTTATCTATAATCGTAAAAATTAAAAGTAATTCAAATTCAATGTTTTCTTGAAACAATAAATTTCTTATAGAGGTAGGCGTAGGAGTGGCTGTGTGGTAAGTAGCTTGCTTACGAACCACATAGTTCAAGGTTCAGTCCCATTGCGTGGCACCTCGGGCAAATGCCTTCTACTATAGCCTCAGGCCGACCAAAGCCTTGTGAGGGGATTTGGTAGACGGAAACTGAAAGAAGCCCGTCGTATATATATGTATATATATATATACATTTACGTGTGTATGTGTGTGTATATGTTTGTGTGTGAATGTTTCCCCCCCAACATCGCTTGACAACCGATGGTGGTGTGTTTACGTCCCCGTAACGTAGCGGTTCGGCAAAAGAGACCGATAGAATAAGTTCTAGGCTTATAAAGAATAAGTTCTAGGGTCGATTTGTTCGAATAAAGGCGGTGCTCCAGCATGGCCACAGTCAAATAACTGAAACAAGCAAAGAGTAAAGGGTAAAGAGATTAGCTTTTAAATTCTAATCTATGAAAAGTTTCCCTTTCACAATATTCTTAAAGGAACGCAAAATAATCCAGCAACTAATACGAACGAGCCTGGCTAGTGTAATAGACCAATCGGGATCTCTTGTTACGAGTACAGGCGACAGTTAGATCGTTGATGTTTGTTGTGCACTCCACTGTGTTTTGCAGGGTTGCTTTATTTTTACCTTGAACTTAGAAATGGAGAAAAACATAATGCCAGTTATATATAGAAAAGAAAATGATAAGCCATTTGGGGCTAGAAATATTGCAGAAAAATTTTGAAATTCTTTTAACAGGCATGTCTTATGCAAAATCTGTGATAAGCCCGAGTGACAGTGATGACCTGGCGTCGCCTCTGATATACATATACACATACACATGTATGTATATACACATGCATATATGTACACACACACGTGTGAGTGGCTGTATGGTAAGTAGCTTGCTAACCAACCACATGGTTCCGGGTTCAGTCCCACTGCGTGGCATCTTGGGCAAATGTCTTCTGCTATAGCCCCGGGCCGACCAATGCCTTGTGAGTGGATTTGGTAGACGGAAACTGAAAGAAGCCTGTCGTATATATATATATATATATATATATATATATATATATATATATATATATATATATGTATGTGTGTGTGTGTTTGTGTGTCTGTGTTTGTCCTCCTAGCATTGCTTGACAACCGATGCTGGTGTGTTTACGTCCCCGTCACTTAGCGGTTCGGCAAAAGAGACCGATAGAATAAGTACTGGGCTTACAAAGAATAAGTCGACTAAAGGCGGTGCTCCAGCATGGCCGCAGTCAAATGACTGAAACAAGTAAAGGAGTAAAGGAGTATATATATATATATATATATAGTTATATTCTTTCACTTGTTTCAGTCATCTGACTGCGCCTTAAATGGTTCTAGTCGAAGAAATAGACCCCAGGACTTATTCTTTGTAAGCCTTGTACTTATTCTAAGACGCTATTCGATGAAAGGGGGAGATTAAATAAGTACCAGTTACGCACTGGGGTCGATATAATCGACTTAATCCGTTTGTCTGTCCTTGTTTGTCCTCTCTGTGTTTGGCCCCTTGTGGGTAGTAAAGAAATAGGTATTTCGTCTGCCGCTACGTTCTGAGTTCAAATTCTGCCGAGGTCGACTTTGCCTTTCATCCTTTCGGGGTCGATTAAATAAGTACCAGTTACGCACTGGGGTCGATATAATCGACTTAATCCGTTTGTCTGTCCTTGTTTGTCCTCCCTGTTTTTGGCCCCTTGTGGGTAGTAAAGAAATAGGTATTTCGCCCGTTGCTTCGTTCTGAGTTCAAATTCCGTCGAGGTTGGCTTTGCCTCTCATCCTTTCAGGGTCGATAAATTAAGTGCCAGTGAAACACCGGGGTCGATGTAATCGACTAGTCCTCTCCCCTAGAATTTCAGGCCTTGTGTCTATAGTAGAAAGGTTTATTATTATTATTATTATTATTATTATTATTATTATTATATTATTATTATTATTGAAGTTGGCTAGCTGGGATCTTTTCAATTCTGAAGCCAGGACCACAGATCTTTCTACTTAACTAAATATTCTGAAACTTCGTATGCTGATAGAGTCTAGCAAAACAAGACACAGGTTGGAACTAGTTTATTTGAGAAAAATCTATTTTATGACTTTAATCGTAGATTAAAACTGCGAATTTTAACCAATCAGATTGTTTGTTTTCATGTGTAAAACTTGACTGCATTCTATTAGTGTGACGTAGAAAGCGCTTTTGTGACGTACTAACGTTCGGAAAACTGTAAACAAACACATAACGTAACGGCAGACGAAATACGGCTACGCATTTCGCCCGGCGTGCTAACGTTTCTGCCAGCTCTTTGCTTTTTTAATATTAAATTTCTTGCCTTTTGCACAAATAAATACAATAAGTGAAATGAAACGCATTAGCTTAGAAACGAAATCTTGTTAGAAGCCTCGTCACTGAGATGCCACTTCTTAATAGCAAACGAAAGCAAGTACTAACAGAATGGAAACATTTTCAATTTAATACATGTGGCTTATTAACTAGTTTTAAATATTGTTATTAGAAGGTGGCTGACTATAGGATCCTGGAAACATGAGTACGTTAAATAATTAGAAGGAGATTTCACGGAGACATGCGGCTTGTTTACATTTAAGATGTTTAATACGTCACCAAATTGGTGGTCGAGACGGAGTAAATAAAATAAAGCCGAATGACGGAATATCATTGGTTAAAATTCTAATTATTAAACAACGTTAAACTTAGAAGTTACAATTCCGTTTTCATTCTGGTTTACAATTAAGTTTACTTTTGACACATTCTACCAGTATACGAAGTTTCAAATTGTTTGGTTCAGTAGGAAAAATTTGAAAAAACTGGCTTCAGAATTGAAAAGATCCGCTAGCTGGCAGAATCGTCAACGTAAGACAAAATGACGGATGAAGTTCATCCGTCATTACGTTTTGAGTTCAAATTCCGCCGAGGTTGACTTCGCCTTTCATTCCTTCGGAGTCGATAAAATAAGGACCAGTTGAGAACTGGAGTTGATGTAATCAACTTGCTCCTTTCCCTAATTTCTAGGTCTTGCGCCTATAACAGAAATGATTACTGAAGACGTCTAGCTGGGAAAATCGTTAACGTTAGACAAAATACTTAGCGGTATTTCATGTCTTTCCACTCTGAGTTCAAATACCAAACCGAAGTTGATATTGCCTTTCAACTTTCCAGGGTCCATAAAATAAGTATCTGCTGATCACTGGAGTCGATATGATCGAAATTGCTAGCCTTGCGCCAAATTTGAAACCGATATTTATTTAGTTTTTTGCAAAATTATGGGCAAGTCATTGCAAGTTAGAGGTGTCGTCTGCTTTGTTCGCTCTCAATATTTCAAGCATATTTTTCATTAATTTAACTGAATTCATTGCGTAATTCTATTCTTTTAAAATTCTATTGTGATTCTTACGTCCTTTACGAATATGGAAAAGAAACAATTATCATTGTTATTGTTAACAACAACAACAATAATAACGATAATAATAATAATAACAATAATACACTTATTTTTTTTACATCATACTGGATGTTATGTGTTTGTTTGAAGTATGTACAAAATACCCGTAATGCAGCAACAACAGTAACAACAACAACATTAGCAAAAGGCAAGAATTCATTAATCAATATGTGTTAATCAAAATAATTATCAAGATTTTATTGTTTATTATTAATGTTGGTGGTGGAAGTTGTGGCGGTGGTGGTGGAAGAATGCAATATATAAAAAGAAAAAACAAAAAGCAAAAAAAAAAAAAACGGAACATAACATGAACAACAATAAAAATAGGGATAACAAAATTGATTGAATTAAAAAGAGAAAATAATTGAATTAGAATTGCTTCCTATTGAAATTCGAACCTGTTATACCTGGATACAAAAAAAAAAAGAAAAAAGCCATCGTTTGTTTAATGTTTTGATTGCTGGAAACAAAGGAGAAAACATTTTATTGTAAATAGGAAACTGAGAAAGTTTGACGGTTTTGGGAGGAGAAAAGACAAACAAAGCCTTTTTGTTCATGAACATAACTTAGTTTTGTGTTATGTGAGTACAAGGTGGGTTAACGGTGGGATTATTAAGGGTTTAAGGTAGGTTAATTGTTATGTTTATATTAAGTGTTTATTGTGGGTTTTGGGGGGTTTTCAAGCGTTTCATGTGGGTAAATGGTGGGTTTATTAAGGATTTCTTGTGGGTTAAATGTGAGTTTATAAAAGGCTTATTGCGAATTAATGGCGGGTTTATTGTGGGTTTATCAAAGATTTAATCTGGGATTGCGGTGGGCTTATTAACGGCTAAATGCAGGTTTATGAAAGGTTTAATGTGGGTGAATGATGGGTTATTAACGGTTTATAGTGAGTTGAATGTGGGATTAATCAGAGTTCAACTTGAGTTAATAATGGGTTTAATAAGGGTGTCAACTAGGTTAATGGTGGGATTATTAATAATTTTTTACGAGTTGATGGTGGGTTTATTAAGGCTTATTGCGGGTTAAATGTTAGTGCATTGAGGGTTTAATGTAGCTTGTGTTGGATTTATTGTACTTATGCGGGTTTAAACATGTTTATTTTAATTAAGGGTTAATAGTGGGCTTATTAAGTGTTCAATATGGATTAATAGTGAGTTTATTAAGGGTTTAATGTGGGTTATTGGTAGGTTTATAAAGCGTTGAATATGGATTAACTGTGGGTTTAAAAAAACATAAGGAGCCATCGGATAATACGGTAAGCTTTGACATTATGTAATATAAGGAGTTGAAAGAAAAACTACTCCCAAGGGACGTTTAGAGGTTTAAAGTAATAATAAAAGTTAGATAACTTCAATAAGATCAGGTCTTGCAAGGTTTTCAAAATAAAGACAAATGTAGGGGTGGATCTGGACTTTACAAACAGCTAGTGACAAGAACGAACATGTTTCGATCTAGTTTAATCTCATTAGTTTCATTTCATCGTTTCATCGCGAAATTTGATAAAAAAGTTAAATTATAAACATTGTAGTTATTCCACATTTCAGGATATTACTCACGGTAGCAGAAGTATACTTCTAAAGTTACTCGGAATACAACGAAGGCAATTAAAGAGAGGGTAACTTAAATATTGATTTCAAATTTTGGCACAAGGCCAGCATGTTCATGTGTGGGTAGCTAAGTCGATAGTGCTTATTTTATCGACCACGAAAGGCAAAGTCGACTTCGGCGGAATTCGAACTCAGAACGTAAAGACGGACGAAATGCCGCTAAGTATTTTGCCCGGCGTGCTAACGATCCTACCATCTCGCCGCATTATGGGGGTAACTTCAATACTAATGTCTAAAATGCTGGTAATTGGAAATATTTGAAGGGGGGATAAAGGAAATGATAACAGGTGAAGTAGCAGGGATCATAGGAGGGGAAGCAATTCAAAAGGGAGCGATTGGAGGGAAATAGTTCATACGACAGATAAGAACAAATATAGTTAAATAGATTTAATGCAAAGAGAGGGTAATTAAAACTTTGTAACGAAGTAATTAAAAGAAGAATCAGTGTGAATCAATCCGGCTAAATCACTGCAAGGATAATTAAAAGGGAGTAATTAAGTCCACAGGTTAGAAACTTCAAGTTAAGTATCAAGTTTCAAGTAGCGTCTTCGTTATTGCAACCCCGGATATTCACAGTTTAATCACCCGAGAACTTGGAAGGCGATCGATATGTTTATTGAAAATCTCTTGAGTGAAGTTACACTTTGCAACTCGTGGATGCAATTCCTTGTTCTGGTTACACACTACAGAGTCGAAGGTTTGAAGTATATAGATTGTTAAGTATCAATTCCTTTAACTAACACTTTAAATGAGATGCCTCACTTCATCGTACAGAAACTTTCATATAATTAAATTACAAACCAAAGGATGGTAGGCTAGCGGAATCATAAGTGCAGCGGAAAAATACCTTTTAGTATTGATTCCGCTTCTTACATTCTGGGCTCAAAATTGATTGCTGGAGTTAATTTTGTCTTTGATCCCCTCAATAAAATGAATTACCAGTCAAATACTGGGGTAGATGATATCCTTTTTCTCTCTTAAAATTGCTGGACGTTGGTCTAAATTAGAAATCCTGATTAAGCTACAGCCGAAGGTTGGCAGTTTGGTAGAATCGTTAGAAAGTCGGCAAAAACACCTCGCAGTGTGTGTTTCAGTTCCTTACGTTTTGAGTTCAGATCCTGCCAAGCTCAACTTTGCCTTTCATCCCTTTCCAGGGTCGATAAAATAAAGTGTTAGTGCAGTACTGAAATCTAAGTAATCACATAACCCTTCTTTTCAAACTTACTAGATTTGTGCCTAAATTTGAAACCCTTATTAAGTAACTCGTGTAACATATCCTTTCAGAAGAATTGCAAAAGCACAAAAATCTTTGATCCCTACAAGAACCCTTAATCTTTGACTTTATCTTTTACTTGTTTCAGTCATTAGACTGCGGCCATGCTGGGGTACCGCTTTGAAGAATTTTTAATCGAATGTATCGACCTGAGTACTTATTTTTTTAAAAACCTGACTTTATTCTTTCGATATCTTTTGCCGAACCGCTAGGTTACGTTGACGTAACCATACCAACAGCGGTTGTCAAGCAGTGGTAGACACACACACACCACACATAACTTTGATAACAAAGAGGAGGGTGGAAATTTTATTCACATCCGAAACTTGTTTATTTAAGTTTCCGGATGTGAATAAAATCTCCACCCTCCTCTTCGTTACCAAGGTTATTAAATATTCTACGGAATATTTGCAGTTCTGAATAGAAAGACGGAATTACCCAACGAGTGAAGTTTACCAGTACCAGTATCTCGTTCTAAGCTTGAGTACTATATAATGGATCGTTGTGGACAGCCTGCATCTAAACCTATTGAAGAGACAATATATATAATAATAATATTAGGGAGTATAACTCCAAACTTACAGGGAAAAATTCAATTTAGTATTAAATCAAATTTCACAATATAAATATTTAATATATATAAAAATTAGAGAAAAACCACTATTATGCAATTTAAACAATGATAGACATAAGCCATATTATATAGAAAAAATAAAATATATTATAAAACATATAACTAGATCACAAAATGTATAAAATAATAAATAGTACTTTTTGTGATCTAGATGTATGTTTTATGAATATATTTTATTTTTTCTATATAATATGGTTTATGTCTGTCATTGTTTAAATTACATAATAGTGGATTTTCTCTAATTTATTTATATATATATATATATATATGAGGAAGTTTCCATCTACCAAATCCATTCACAAGGCTTTGGTAGACACTTTCCCAAGGTACCACGCAGTGGGACTGAACTCCGAACCATGTGGTTGGGAAGTAAGCTTCTTACCACACAGCTACGCCTAGTAATTAAATTTCATGCTCATTCACGTACTGATGTTAATTATCCATCAAAAAGTAGAACTGATGTTATCTGCTTCAACAACACTTGTTCAGCATCTTATGTTTTCATATCTGCCAGTAAAAGTATTCGGTTATTGCTCTGAAATATTATGAAATATGTGAAAAAATTTAGAAAATCTGAAAAATAGTCTTTTGTAAAAAAATGTCGCTGAGTATGTCTCTGCTTCTTGCAGCGCAAGGAAAGTACGTTGTTTTTTTCTCAAAGTTGTAGGTAAAATTTTGTGCGGATATATACGCGTTCGGCGTTCAAAGGCTTAATACGTAGAACCGGAGATAGAGATGGAGTGAGGGGGAGGGCTTATGTAAAATGAAATTGTGTAAAATAAAATACGAAGATGCCAACAGAATCGATTGCCAGTTTCGAATGTTGCGTGCTGCATGCAAAGCTCTGGATTTCGCGATTCACGATTTCGGATCTGGAATTAGAATGTATCCGGTCTGTTAGTGGAATGGTATCCAAGACAGGTGTGCATTGGGAAGATTGCAATACATACATACGTACATACATACATACATACATACATACATACATACATACATACATACATACATACATACATACATACATACATACATACATACATACATACATACATACATACATACATACATACAAACAATATACGGTATCTGCCAGGATAGCTTATCCCCTTTATACTATATGTATATATATATATAGAGAGAGAGAGAGGAAGGGCTTCTTTCAGTTTCTATCTACCAAATCCACTCACAAGGCTTTGGTAGGCCCGAGGCTATAGTAGAATACACTTGCCTAAGGTCATACATACATACATACATACATACATACATACATACATACATACATACATACATACAAGCATGCATATATACATACATACCTGTATATATCTATGTGAGTTTGTGTCTTTGTGTTCGTCGCCCGTAACCACTTGACAACCGGTTTCCCTCACCTAACTTAGCGTTTCGGCAAAAGAACCGATTGAATAAGTACAAGACTTCCAAATATGTTTTAAAGTCGATTTGTTCGACTAAAACTATTCTAGGCAGAGCACCAGCATGGGCGCAGTTCGATGACTGAAACAAATAAAATCTAAAATATGTATGTATGTATGCTTGTATGTATGTATGTATGTATGTATGTATGTATGTATGTATGTATGTATGTATGTATGTTTGTATGTATGTATGTATGTATGTATGTATGTTTGTATGTATGTATGTATGTATGTTTGTATGTATGTATGTATGTATGTATGTATGTATGTATGTATGTTTGTATGTATGTATGTATGTATGTATGTATGTATGTTTGTATGTATGTATGTATGTTTGTGTGTATGTATGTATGTATGTATGTATGTATGTATGTATGTATGTATAGACGCGTATGTGAGATTTATGGCTGTTTGGTAAAAACCTTGCTTCTCAACTGCATGGTTTCGTGTTCAACCCTCTGCTTGGAAGTTTGTGTAAGTTTCTTTTACTAAAGTGTCGGTCAAATCTTTTTTAGTGAATTTACTTAGTAGACGGAAACTGAAAGAAGCCCGCCGCTGGGAAGTTACTAATTATTTATTATTAATACCAAATTAATCATCATCTTTTACAGCTGTTTCAATTAATACTCAGTAAATATTGATTAAATATTAAATTTATATGACCTGAGCATAATATCTTCAGAGGGGAAAAATATACCCTTGGGTGTTTTGTATGTGTTTACGGATTCATTATAGCACACTGAATATATATATATATATATATATATATATATATATATATATATATATATATATATATATATATATATATAGTGTAATAAGTAAAATATATGCATACATACATGCATATATGTACGTACCTACATCTACATGTATATATACATGCATATATAAATATATTATACGTGAGTACAGGACACCACAAATAGACGTAGAACTCAACGAGAAACGAAAACGGAAAAACAAGCATGGAACAAACCATTATTTTACAACAGAAAAACAGAGTACAAGACAAACTACACAAGGAAAAATCCCCTTCATCAGCTGTCCCTAGTTCAACTCTAGCGTGTTTCGAAGGTAGGACAGAACACGACTCGTCAAAGTAGCCCTTCCTGCGAGAGAATTAAATAAAATTACTTCGCAGAGAGGTAAAAACAAAGAAAGAAAAAAAAATGCAACACAAACAAGACGTAAAAACGATACAAATAAAAATACAAAATAAAATACTAGATAAAAATACATGTACAAGAAAATACAATACGAAAATAAAAAATAAAAAATATAAACAAGAAAACAAACGAAAAAGGCCTTTTTCTGGCTTAGACGAAGATTCTGGCGAGCGCAAGGGAAAAAAGTGTGTTTACAGTTTGGAGGCCGCATGTAAAAAGGAAGTAGTAGGCTGGCAGTAAGAAAGATGAGGAGGAGTGAGAGAGAGAGAGAGAGATAGAGGAAGACAAGCGGCTGAGAGAGAGATGAGGAGGAGTGAGAGAGAGAGAGAGAGAGAGAGAGAGAGGGAAAGAAGGGGAGGTAAAGCAAAGAAATATGGAGTTTCGCGTCATAATTATATATAAAACAGTACTTGGAGAAGAAGATCGGAACGAAACGAACGAATCGAATCGAATCGACGCGAAGGCGCTCAGTCATACAATAGTGTAATAAGTAAAATATATGCATACATACATACATATATGTACGTACCTACATCTACATGTATATATACATGCATATATAAATATATATACGTGAGTACAGGACACCACAAATAGACGTAGAACTCAACGAGAAACGAAAACGGAAAAACAAGCATGGAACAAGCCATTATTTTACAACAGAAAAACAGAGTACAAGACAAACTACACAAGGAAAAAAATATATATATATATTGATAAAAACGGTAAGACAATAAAAGAAAGAGACCTCGAAATTATGTAAATAGAGGAATTTATCTGTAAATGTAATATGTGACAATTATTCGGTAGCCATGATAAAACTCCGAGTTTCGGATGCCGAGGTGGAAATCCACGCCGCCATCTCTTCAGTTATCCAGCGATCGGAAAAATGCTATGAAAAATGACCGTTTATACAAAGGGTCATTTTTCATAGCATGGCTCCAGAATTTACGGGGACATGTAAAAAGAGGTGTGGAAGCGGCTGGACTAGGTTAGAAACCCCTATCTCAAAAGCTGTGGTTACTAGGGCAACAAAACCGAGCCTTTGACAAGTGTTTGTCGTTTCTCTCTTTCGGATATCACCCTGTCTTTCTCGATCCCTCACCCGCGCGTAGAGCGGGTCACCTTAAGCTAGTCTATTTCATCTTTATTATATCAACACTGGTGAAATAAAGAAAATTTTTTATTATCAATTCCAGGGACATTGTTTTCTTGTACAGATGTTATTATTCAAGGACAAGGTTTTGTTATATTGATGCTGAATCAAAAAACAACTGCCATATTAAATTTTCTAATAGGGGTGCCGTATATTTCTGAAAGGCTTGGCAAGGGTGCCTCGAGACAGAAAAGATTGAAATACTGTACTCTAGGGTGTCTGACAAGTCGTAGATCCCCTTGCTGTATTATAATCAAATGAATAATAACAGACGATGGATAATTGTCATCTCATAACAGCTGTAATGGGATGACAACTATCCATCGTCTCTCTCTCTCTCTCTCTCTCTCTCTCTGTGTGGAGGCGCAATGGCCCAGTGGTTAGGGCAGCGGACTCGCTGTCGTAGGATCGCGGTTTCGATTCCCAGACCAGGCGTTGTGAGTGTTTGTTGAGCAAAGACACTCAGAAGCTCCACGAGGCTCCGGAAGAGGGTGGCGGCGATCCCTGCTGTACTCTTTCGCAACAACTTTCTCTCACTCTTTCTTCTGTTAGCCTGCTCTCTTGGGCAGCGGGGTGGCGTCATTTGAAGGCTAAAACAATACGAAGCGCATTGTGACCAGCGATGTGTAGCATGGTCGGTCACGGTGGCATATATATCCTCTCACCCCTTTTTGACGAAGAGCCATACACAAATCGTTACACACCCACTTTTTTTTTCATTTTCTACTGCGTGTCATCCTCATACATTCCATGTGTACTCCCTTTGACTTCTTTTGTTATTTTTAATTCGATTTACCTACACACACACACACACACGAACGTACACGTGTGAAGGAGAGAGAGAGAGAGAGAGAGAGAGAGAGAGAGAAAGAGAAGAGAGTGTGCGAGGTGGAATGTTAAAACAGTAAAGAGGAAGTGGAGGAAGTACGGAGAAGAAGGAAGAGTGAGAAGCGTAAGAAAAAAAGGGAGCGACAGAGAAAGAGAGAGAGAGGGGTGAGAGGGGGGAAAGTGGGAGGGAAAGTGGGAGGTAACAGTACAGTTAAAAACATCCCGTCGTTTCTACCACCTCCTACTCACTGTTTTCTTCTTCATGATGATGATGATGATGATGATCATCATCATATCTTCTTCCCCTTCTTCTTCCTCGTCTTCTTCCTCGTCTTCTTCCTCGTCTTTTTCTTCTTCTTCTTCTTCTTTTCTTCTTATTTTTCTTCCTCTTCTTCTTCTTCTTCTTCTTCTTTTTCTTCTTCCTCTTCTTCTTTTTCTTCTTCTTCCTCTTTCCCCCCTCCTCCTCCTCTCCTTCTTCTTCTTCTTCTTCTTCTTCTTCATCTTCTTCCTCTTCTTCTTCCTTTTCTTCTTCTTCCTCTTCTTCTTCTTCTTTTTCTTCTTCTTCTTCTTCCTCTTTCTCCCCTCCTCCTCCCCCTCCTCCTCTTCTTCTTCTTCTTCTTCTCGTCTCCTCTTTTTTCACCCGCATCTCTACTGATTCAGGTTCAACACTTACAAAATGTTGTAGAACCAATGGTGGGTGGTGGTGGTGGTGGTAGTGAGAGGATGGTTATGGTGGGGCTGAGAGTGAAAGGCGGTTGACGATGGTGGAGACGGGGGTGATGTTGGTAGGGTGGGGGTGGGGGTGATGTTGGTGAGGGTGGGGATGGGGATGGGGATGATGTTGGTGGGGTGGGGTGGGGGATTGATGTTGGTCGTGGGAAGATGATGGTGGTGGTGGTGATCATGGTGATAGTGATGTTGGCAGTAGTGCAAAACTCCCACGGATCACTGACTATAGTAGTTAAATAAGAACAATAACAACAACAACAGCAACAACAGCAACAACCACTGTAGCAAAACATACAGTAAGCAAGAATATGTATAAAGACAAAGCTGGCGGATCCACCCATTCTCGTCTTCCTCTCCTCATCTCTCTGTTCACTCACTTTTTTTATTTATGCTTCAGCTACATGTCCTTCTCACTTCCACTCTCTCTCTCTCTCTCTCTCTTTCAAACACTTTCTTCTCTCTCTCTCTCTCTCTCTCTCACTCCCCGTCTCCAGCTTTTTCTGTCTTCTTCACTCCTTATTTTACTCCACATCTTTTTCCCCTCTCTCCCAACTCCTTCTCTCTCCCTCAACACTCTCCTTCCCTCTATACTCCCCCACTTCCGTTTTACCTCCCATTTGCTTCTCCCCATTTACTATTCTTTTCTCATCACTCTCTCTCCTCCGACTCCCCTCTATCTCTCTCCTTCTTCTCCCCTCTTTCTCTCTCTCTCCTGCCCTTTATTTCTCTCCTTCCTCTCTCCTCTTTCTCTCTCCTGCCCTCTCTCTCTCTCCTTCATCTCTCCTCTTTCTCTCTCCTGCCCCCTCTCTTTCCTTCCTCTCCCCTCTTTCTCTTTCTCTCCTGCCCTCTATCGCTCTCTCATTCCTCTCTCCCCTCTCTCTCCTGCCCCTTCATCTTCGTCTTCCCTCTTCATCTCCTGTCCATCTATCCCCTCTTTCCTTCCATTCTGCTTCTACTGTACTTCTTTCTTATCAATTCTACTAACTCATTCATTCACCCCACATCTGCTCGACATCTGTTCGACATCTGATCCCTTAGATTTACCCAGTTCCACACCGTTTCACTTCTACATCCGAACTTCTGTGTTGTAATTTACAGAATATATGAAATATATAAGACCGAAATCCAATCTGGCCCTAAATCTTTAGCCCATACAATATTTAAGCTCCAAGCACCTGCTGACACTCTATAAGGGATCAAACGAGGCCCACAGTGTAGCACTGCTCTCAAATCTGGGATAGTGTTACATGCTCCACCCCTTAATCATCAATCGTGCTGTGTCCAATCTCTTTCATTTCTATCGCCACTATAATGGCTTCTGTCCCTCGCAGTTGGCTGGTCTCATATCCCCACCATTCAAGAACCTCTGATCCAGTCATCTCTCCACCTTTTATAACACTTGGTGTGTCCAACTCCCCTTAAACTTCCCCGCTAGTCACTATACCCATTCCTTCCTACCCAGAAGCCCCCCTCCGGAATCTTCTCTCCACTCATGTGTTTCTGTATGATGTTGACATGCGATAGCTTAAACAGCATATTAATAACTCGACCCCGTCCATTTCTGGTTTTGCAGGGTCTGCAAAGTTCAGCAAAGCTCAGGGGCACTGACACTGAATAAAAAAAAAAAAAAGAGAAAATATGGCAGCCATTCACTTAATATTTCAGTTGATTTCACTAGGATGAAATCTCGTCCTTAAATCTCATACGCAAAGAGAGTTGGCTCCATCTACTCGGCCTTTGGGAATTCCGATCTATTTCGCTGTCCACTCGTGACAAATTATAGACCCAACCACCACCACCACCACCACTACCACGACCACGACCACGACCACGACCGCGACCACCACGACCACGACCACCACGACCACGACCACCACGACCATGACCACGACGACGACGGCGACCACCACCACCACCACCACCACCATCATCATCATCATCGCTGTATGCCATCAGCCCCAACAAATGTGTATATCTCGTGGGTGTGTACGTGTAAGTTCTATCAAAGTGTGACACTTTATATACACACCTTCATATATGTTGACACACATATACACATACATATGCACGCACGCATACCCTTCCCATATATATGTACACAGGTGAACATATGTATGTACGTGTGTGTGTGTGTGCGTACCTGCGTGTGTCTCCATATGGGTGTGAATGGGAAATGTCACGCAACAATATCCATGTATGTATGTATGTATGTATGTATGCATGTATGTATATAATAATTATATATATATATATATATATATTATGTACTACGCATGCATGGATGCATGTATGTATGTATACACCCACCTGTATTATACAACCACGCAATAGACACATTTAATCGAGCGTTACTAGCAGCATATACAACAAACTACGTCACTAGTTAAACAAACATCAACAGAAAATGGCTCATCGTCACTTTCGACGATGATTATCCTGTTGTTCAATCAAATAGAATTAATATTGCGTTTTCTTCTCTATCTCTACCCATGCTGCCTTCCCTATTTCTCACCCCTGCGCTCTCTCTTTCTCTCGCTATATATATTAAGGCGTATATATATATATATATATATATATATATATATATATATATACTAGCAGTATCGCCCGGCGTTGCTCGGGTTTGTAAGGGAAATAAACTATATAAGCATTTTTAGAGATGTAAAGTATAATAGCCATCTCAATATGGCTAACAACAAAGGGGGGGGGGTTACTGTAGCTTTTTACGTTCTGAGATTTAATAATAAATTTTTAGAGAGAAAATGCATTAAAAATGGGAAAAATTGATGGTAAATATTTTAAAAAATCGTAGACTCATCCTAGACGCGCGCTAATACCCAGAAGGGCTTGATATGAATCACGACTATAAGATACCCGGTTTTGGTTAAACTGCACCGCAAAATGTGGGAGTAGTTAGGAATCTAAATCGTAGGAGACAGACACATAACCTTACTTTTATATATAAAGATATACACGCATGCATGCTTACGTACATATGCTTATGTTTGTTGGAGTGTTGATATATATAAATGGATACATATACAAATATATATATATATATGATATATATATATATATATATATATATAATATATATATATATATATATATATATATATATATATATGAATGTTGTGTGTATGTATAGACGGACAGATAGTTAGACAGACAGGTAGATAGATAGATAACAGAAATAGCTCAGAATGGCCAGTGGTATGAAGTAGGGCTGCAAAACCGTAGAAAGGTTCACTAAATACTATACAATATATATATATATATGTCTGAGTTTACTGAGACCATCATCGCTTCAAGACAAGGTAAACGAACACACTGTGGCAATTGTAATTGACTCCAAATAAGAAACGATGATAATCTTTAAAAAAAAAAATAATAAATCAGCTCGAATTAATAAGCCACTCAGGAATTAACAATAATTTTTCTTTGTGTCCGCGAGCGTCTGTCTCAATGGGCGTCATCGGCACAGCGTTCACACACACTCACATATAATCTCTTGTGATTAACGTTGTTAAAAGCTATTTGCGAACTGTGACTATTAACACTCCCCATTCTCAGTGTTTTCGCCATATTCACAGGCTTCTTTCAACTTTTATCTTTTATCTTTTACCTGTTTCAGTCATTAGACTGTGGCCATGCTGGAACACCGCCTTGAAGTTTTAGTCGAACGCATCGACGCCAGTATCTATGTTTACATTCTTTTTCACTAAGCCTGGTACTTATTCTATCGGTCTAATCTATCGGAAATATAAGAAAATCTCTGATGAGTACACCTGCTTTTTGACATTGCTGTACTTGATAAAATAAAGCACCAGTTAAATGCCGACTATGCTGTCTTTTCTTCCCATCAAAAGTCAGTGACCTTGTTATCTTGTGACAAAAATCGTGGCAAATGCGTGAAAAGACAAACAAGTAAACAAAAAAGAAATTATTTCTATTGTAATGGTGGTGGAATGGTTGTCGATAGAATATTGGACAAGGGCGGCGAGCTGGCAGAAACGTTAGCACGCCGGGCGAAATGCTTTGCGGTATTTCGTCTGCCGTTACGTTCTGAGTTCAAATTCCGCTGAGGTCGACTTTGCCTTTCATCCTTTCGGGGTCGATAAATTAAAGTACCAGTTACGCACTGGGGTCGATGTAATCGACTTAATACCTATGTCTGTCCTTGTTTGTCCCCTCTATGTTTAGCCCCTTGTGGGTAATAAAGAAATAGGTAGAATATTGGACAAAATTTCTTGCCACTTTTGTCATATTCCTTGACGTTCGGGTTCAAATCACGTTGTGGTCAACTTCATTTTTTCTCCTTAGAAGGCATAAAATTCCAATCAATTATTGGGAGTAAAATTTAATCGACTTCACTTTTCCTCAATATTTGTATTCTTCTACCTAAAAAAATCATTATTATTAGAACAGTTTTAAAGGCAGGAAGTTGGCGGAATCGTTAGCACATCGGACAAGATACTTGCAGGAATTTTGTCCATCTTTACGGTCTGAGTTCAAATTCCGCCACGGTCGACTTTACCTTTCATCCTTTTGGTATCGATAAAATAAATACCAGTTGAGCACTGTGGTCAATGTAATCGACTTACCCACTTCCCTAAAACTTCAGTCCTTGTATCTATAGCAGAAAGGGTTACTAGAGCAGTTTTAAAGGCGGGAAGCTAGCAGAATTGTAAGCACGTCGGACAAAATAGCGGAATTTTGTCCATCATTACGTTCTGAGTTCAAATTCCGCCAAAGTTGATTTTGCTTTTCATCCTTTTGGGGTCGATAACTAAAAAACAATTGTGTACCGGTGTCAGTGTAATGGACTAGCCACATCCTCCCCAAATTTCAGACCTTGTACCTATAGCAGAAAGGATTACTAGAACTGTTTTAAGCCGATGTGCTTGTTAAAAGATATATATCAGCTACAAAGGCGGTATTAATACGGAGAGGTAATATTTAACTCCATTTAAACGTAGAAGTTCTGTTGGAGCAAACTTTGCTGTTGTAGATACCATGAGAGGATCTCTCATGTTGGCTTTTGGTGCAAAATGCATTTTTGTTTGTATTGCATGCGGGGAGATAAATCCCCACCAACTAATGCCCCGAAGAACCGATGTTTAACACACCTTTGAGATGGGGAATGGTGTAAATGTTCAAATACTTTCCTGTCCATAACTCTTATGCCAAAAAGATGGAACACAACCTAGTCCTAGTGATAGCCAAGATGATAGCCAAGGACTAGGTAGTTTAATCATGAACTCAGATCGTAAAGTGATATCTAATTAAATAATTAAAAAAAACTTAAAATCTTGAAGTAAAAACAGCTGTAGGCTTTTTCAAGATTCCTTATTATACTTCACAGAGCCCCCACGACTGTCGGAAATGATATCTTCAAACCGGGGTTCTGCCTGAATTCTCACAACAGAGTGGACTAAAGGCATTCACGAACCAGGTAGTAGTGATAAACTGGGTGACTACAGAGTAGATTCCACTAAAGGTGCTCAAAGACTTGACAGTGGTATTAAACCGGGTGACAGCAGAATGGATTCTACTAAGGGAACCCAAGGGCCAGGTGATGACGGTAAACTAGGTGACAACAGAGTCGACTCTACTAAAGGTATCCAAGGACCAGGTAGTGGAGTTAAATGTGGAAACATGATGTCTAATACTCGAAAGCAATAATGGTTCCATCGATGACCTCACACGCAGCTCCTGTGTACCAGAATTTTATTCACAAGGCTGAGGTTATAGTAGACAACATTTTACGCACAGCGATGGGTAGTGGGATCGAACCGCAAAACTCATGGCTCCAAAGGGAACTTTCTAATCACACAGCCATGTGACAAAGAAAAATAGTAAATTATTGGGAATAGAGATTAGGTTTTAGAAGGTTTTTGCAGATATCGGAAGAAGAATGAAATTGGATTAGAAAACTTGGAGGAATCCGGAAGAATTATGACGAAATCAAATTAGAATTATTAAGGCGATTAGAAATTGGCAGATTATTGTTGGTAGTAAAGAAATGGCGATGTTATTGTGTAAGAGATACACCTAAAAGATATCATTGCTATCAGTGTTTTATCTGGTTAAAATGTTGAACAACTTTCGTCATAGGAAAATATCAACTTTGGATTTTATAACAAAACCACTGCAACAACAAAACCGTGGGGTAACAAAATACATTTTGCTGCTACAATTACAACTACTATTGCTGTTGCTGTTGTTGTTGTTTAACCACAGGCCAGTCCTCGTGAAGTATTATCCAGTTAATTCATTTTTCTTTTTAATGATTGGATCGGCTAATGGATTAAGATGTTTACTTGACAAAATTCATGTCTCAGGTTTGATTCCATCGCGAGACATCTTGGAGCCAGTTGTTTTCCTTTTACCCGGATCAACCAATATCTTGTGGATGAAATTAGGTAGACAAAAACTGTTCGGAAGACCTTTGGACAGATTGTCCCTATAATCCGACCAACTTCATCTTGTTTTTTTATTGTATCATCACAATGACTCTACTCGAGAAACATGTAAAATGTACACATGTTTCTGAAATACTCCGCCACGTTACTCTATAGTTTCGCCAACAATTAGTCTAGTTAATTGGACAACTGGACCGCTCATCATTGAAGCGAACGGAAGATCCAGGGTCCATCACCATGAGTAGCATTGCGTTGTCATTTCTAACAAGGTGAGGTAACACATGATGGCTCCCTTGATGAATACATAAAAAATGTTGGTGTGATTGTTGTTGTTTTACATAACTTCAGAACTGATGTTGAATTATGATGAAATATGTTCTACACACATGCATACACTCTATTCATACTTCACACTCTTTTATTTTGTGTGTGTGTGTGTGTGTGTGTATATATATTTTATATATGTTGTATTATGTATATGTAATAGATATATTATATATAGATCATATATATTATAATATATATATATGTTGGCTTTGTATATTACTGTTTTTATCAAAGATATATATATATATATATATATATATATATATATATACATATACACGCACATATATGTATATATGTATGTACAAAGATATATATATATATATATATATATATATAATATATATATCTGTGTGTGTTGTATCTATCTATCTATCTATCTATCTATCTATCTATCTATCTATCTATCTATCTATCTATCTATTTATCTGTCTGTCTGTCTATCTATCTATCTATCTATCTATCTATCTATCTATCTATCTATCTATCTATCTATCTATATCTATCTATCTATCTATCTATCTGTCTATCTATCCTGAAGGTCTGTGGCGTGGTGGTTAGGATGTGGTATTCACAATTACAAGATCGCGGTTTCGATTCCCTGACAGTGAGTGCGTTGTATTTTTGAGCAAAACGCTTCATTTTACGTCGCCCCAGTTCATTCAGCCGTAAATGAATAACCCTGAAAAGGTCTGGCGTCCTAATTAGTGAGTAATACTTGCGTGCTCTCCTATCCAACGGGGTGGCATCATTCGAAAGCTACAGGAATATGACGAAGCGCATTGTGACTAGCGGCGTATAACCACATACTGTGGTCTGATCGATACAGTATCTCTCTCTCGCTCTCTCCCTTTCTCTCGCACGCTCACACACACATACATACACGTGCGCGCACACATACGCACGCACGCACACCCTCTCATACATAGAGAGCCTCTCTGTGGAGACCAGACCCGCCAAAGTTCGACGAAGTGACACGAATTCTCTTCAGTGTTCCGTCTTTCGGAATAAAAAGAAAAACATGAAGTTTTAAATACTGGTTATTTGTCCTCAACTCTTACTGTACAAAGGTACATGAGGTGGCGGATCTCCGGCGTTCAACGATGATGATTCGGTTGTTCGATCAATCAAATAATCTCCCCCTGAATTTGATTATAAGTGGCTGAATATTCCATAGACCCGCCTACGCTTTACGTAATTCTCACATAGAAACTGCGACACAGTTAGTGTGAGATGAGTGTAACGTTTAAATTGCAGGTGCAATCCACTCACTGGGCTTCCATACAGTTTCCAGCAAACTAATTTCACTCAGTAAATACGAGTATATATGCCGTAGTTATAGACGATTACATTAGCCCCAAGATGCTACACAGTGGGATCGAAACCGGGACAACATGTATTAACCATTCAGCCAATACACACACGCACAACTACACACACACACACCACACACACACACATGTACACACATACGTACACATATCTGATGATTAATCTCACATCTTACGAATTGAGCCAATATGAGCCAACAGTCTTTCGCTTTAATATTTTTTTACTTGGTTTCAGTCATTTGACTGCGGCCATGCTGGAGCACCGCCTTTAGTCGAACAAATCGCGCCCGGGACCTATTCATTGTAAGCCTAGTATTTATTCTATCGTTCTTTTTTGCCGAATCGCTAAGTTACGGGGACGTAAACACACCAACATCGGTTGTCAAACAATGGTGGGGGACAAATACCGATACACAATACATACACACACATACACACACACACACACACCACACACATATATATGTGATAGGCTTCTTTAAGTTACCGTCTACCAAATCCGCTCACAAGACTTTAGTCAGTCCGAGGATAAAGTAGAAGATACCTGCCCAAAGTGCCACGCAGTGGGATTGAACCTGGAAGCATGTGGTCGAGAAGCAAGCTTCTTACCACGCAGCCATTATTGCACCTATGTATGTCGAAGTTTACATTATGTAATATTTCCTACACAGTATGGCGCCGAGCTGGCTAAATCGTTAGCACACCGGGTAAAATGCTTAGCGGTATTTCGCCCGTCGCTACGTTCTGAGTTCAAATTCCGCCGGGGTAGATTTTGTCTTTCATTCTTTCGGGATCGATAAAATAACTACCAGCTGAACAGTGGGGTCGATGTTAGTTAGTTAGTTAATTTAATTTGGCTCAAAAGCAAATAGCAAGGCCATGTAGGGGGACATGGAGTAAAGTAAAGAGGGTGGTGTTCATGTTAAAGAGTTCAGGCCCACTTGAGGTCAAGGGAGGCTTTGAACAAAGCGGTCGTCGGCATCTTCACCATCTCGTCTCGGCAGCTTGTTCCACGGATCGCAACCCGGACGGAGAAAGCTCCTCTCCTTCGATTGAGATGAAATCGTCGCAGGTAGAGCTTTTCGGAATGACCCCGCAGCCGACGCTCTGGAGCAGGAGTGAAGAACAGCTCTTTCGAGAGGTTACACTTTCCGCTTATGTGGGCGAGAATGAGATCACCACGGCGGCGGCGTTTTTCTAGAGAATAAAGGTCGAGCGTCCTCAATCGACTTTACCTACTGCCCCGAAATTGTTGGCCTTGCGCCAAAACTCGAAACGAATATTTCCTTCCCCACAGCTTCAGGCACCCTGTAGAGGTCCTCTCTGTGTGTGTATATGTGTGCTTATGTGTGTAAGGGTTACAGATAAGTTGATAGAAGAGAAGTTTGGGAGCGTTAAAAGGAAGACCTTTGATGTGATTAAAATGATAAAAGCATTTCTCGGAATTGTTGTTTACTGATAAACGGTCGAGTATCGCGCAGGACATTATCATAATTTTATCAGCGATCACCCAACGTGGTTGTGATGTGGTGTTAAGTTGTTACACCACCTGCGAGACGTAACACCCCAGATTCTCGCCAATGAAAGAAGTCTGCCCTATCACATGATCGGTTTGAAATAATAGTCGAAATTTGTAGCTGGTGCGGGAGCCTGTACATGGTCACAGAACCTACTAGAAATAACCGTAAAAATCTAAATTAAATCACACCTTTACAGTCTTAGAATTGGAAGGACTTGTTTGAAGAGAATGGCTGGGACTTTGAGTGTTGGTCTGATCAATCAGAATTCACGTGTAGGTTAAACCACCACCACCACCACCACCACTGTATTTTCCACACTTCACCTATGGCCATCCCGTATTATATTTAGACATAATGTATGCAATCAAGGGTCGTTATCATCCAATGTGCCACTTCATGCTAGTTTAAAGGCAGCGGACTGGTAATTCAGGGAAATTTGGCCGTTATTTCTAGCATAGTTAACGATTACGTATACAAGATCGGGTCTGATTGGTTGTGAAGGGTGTTGCAGAACGGCTTCCCTCCATCTCATGTCATACTCTGGCTTCTTTCTTTCTTTCTTTCTTTCTTTCTTTTTCCCTTCCTTCCTTCCTTCCTCCTTCTTCATTTCATTCTTATTTCTTTCTTCTTTCTTTCTTTCTTTCTTTCTTTCTTTCTTTCTATTATTATCTATCTATCTATCTATCTATCTATCTATCTATCTATCTATCTATCTATCTCTATCTATCTATACTATATATATATATATATATATATATATATATATATCTATCTATATATATATATATATATATATAATACATATACATATACATATATATATATACAACACGCTCGCGCACAACACACACGCCCCCCAACCCCTCACACACAGAATTCCTCTCCACCCTCACTTCGATCCACACTAAATATATATATATATTCGCTATTCAACTGTGAGGGATCCAATTATAATAGCGAGACAAGGAAGAATCTTCTGTGGTATGTTCTTAATTAAATCATCTGACAACTTGCCGGCTGCAAATCTACGTGTATCGCCTGCCTCCTTCCATTTGTCTTAACAGCTTTGATAATGTCCCTTCACTGTTATGGACGTCATAAACATCTTGGGATCATCTCTCCCGCGTCTATAATTTCTATTAGAACAGATTCCTACCAGCGAGAAGCAATTGCAATATTACTAGTTATTCTTGGATATATAATCTTATCTATCTATCTATCTATCTATCTATCTATCTATCTATCTATCTATCTATTATCTATCTATCTATCTATCTATCTATCTATCTATCTATTGTCTATCTATCTATCTATCTATCTATCTATCATCTATCTATTCTATCTATCTATCTTTCTGTCTTACTTTCTTTCTTTTTATTCTCTGTGTGTGTGTATTTATATATATACACACACACACAGACACACGCATATATATATCCATACAATATATACATATCTCTCTCTCTCTCTTCATATATATATATATATATATATATATATATATACAATCATACACACATCTATCTCTATCTCTACTATCTATCTATCTATCTATCTATCTATCTATCTATCTATCTATCTATCTATCTATCTATCTATCTATCTATTAAAATACATTTCATTTTACGTCGTTGACAGATAGATGTACGCTGCCCTTCTGCAAACCTGTTAACCAGTCCGACATATATCACGTTCACTCCCATATGGACACGAAAACCACGCAACATTCGGAAGGAAAAGAAAACTCAAATAACCAAAGGAAGAAAATGATAGGAACATTTCACTAATGAACGACACACGCACGCACGCACACACAGAGCATATGTATGATGTATGTCTGTATATATATATATATATATATATATATATATATATATATATATATATATATATTTATGTTTATTATATAAATTTATGTTTATATGTGTATATATGTAAATAAATTATATATTTATATTGCATATCTATTAGTATGGATATATATTTATACTAACACCAACACCACACCTACACAATATATATTATATACATGATATATATACATGTATCTCTCTATATTACATATACAATCCTACACATACAAACTAATGATATTATACACACTTGTATATATATCTATCTATAAATATATACTTATATACATATAATATATATATATATATTATATATATATTATATATAATATATATATATATATATAGATATATATATATATATATATATATATATATATATATATATATAGAAATGTATATTAAACATAAATATATATATATATGTATGTGGTTTATGCATACATATGCATTGACAGAGCCATACACTAATAAAAACATATGTATCCCTGAGTGAGCGTGTGTGTGTTTGTGTGTGTATAATTTTAAACCAAAGACAACTCAGTACAAAATCTTACTGCGTAATAATTCTCTTCAAATAATGGGTTAACTCTCGACTACATTTCGACTGAGTTTTACTATTTATGGATCGTCAGGCTAACGGTTTAATGTAATCGAGGCATATATATATATATATATATATATATATATATATATATATATATATATATATATATATAAGTTCACCAAAATATAGATTCAGATGAATATGGTACTTAAGTTAAAGGCACCAGAATTTGGTATGGTATTATCCATATAAATCAAAAGGACATTCTACCACCATGTTCTTAATGATGAAATTAACCTCTCTGTATCTATATCTACCCTCTTTGTAATGTTGGCAAATGAAATAAGTATAAAAATGTACATTGTCCATTTAATTAAAAAATTCTATATGTGGCTGAAGACTGCTCGACATTTTAAAACTGATGTAATACTTACATTGTTTAATTAAATGAAGTAGCATGAAACGATTGTACTACACTACCTTGGATCCTTGTTGATTATTTTGATATATATATACTCACACACATACATATATATATATATATATATATATATAATATATATATATATATATATATAATATATATATATTATATATATATATATATTGTGTGTGTGTGCGTGTATACTCTCTCCTGTTTGTAGTAATTATTTAAATTCCTCTGTTTTCTAGCAAAGATACAAAAATTCATCGTCGGAATGTAGATAACAAAAATAATGTCACTTTAAACTTGAGAAAAGTTTTGCATATTTTTACTGTTCCATTTACAGATTGTATTTCTAATGTGCTAGTAAGTTGGTTGATCTTTTTTCCCTTAATATTCAAGCTTATCCAGACAGACAGTTACGCTTTTATTTACAAAATCAGGTGCTCCGGTTATTACTGGTATATATGTAAGTTTTTAATCCGGATATAAAAGCTAGAGGTTTCGAAGCAGTTGCCCATATTTATCCCTTTTCGCGTTGATTTTCAAAGAGACTCATATCTGCAAAACAGCGGACCTCTGTGATGCTACAGACGTTTGTGTGTGTCCTAAATAACAATATCCTGCCTGTTATGCTTACACTTGGCAGATATTTTGATGGGAATCTTCCACCAGTATTCCATGTGTTGATGTTTGTGTGCGTATTCAATAACAAGGAGATTCTGTATATTTATTCATGGACAGTCTGACTGGCACTGTATATTATTTTTGCAACAATGACGTGTCGCATAGAAGCTGCTAATCACGTGTAATGCTCTCCACAGAAATATAACATAAATTACATTTTCGGTTGCATCTTGGAACGCCAAGGGCTTCACTGTCTGTTTTGTTTATTATATATTTAGTAGCAATCGTCTGTTCTTGGATAGCAAATACGTAGCCTTCGAAGTGTAGCGGTCACGAGTCCAAGAACGGCTTCCTCTTCATGTCAATGTTACTATTTTCTTCAAGTCCTCGGGAAACATACCCATACATTATTGCTTTTTAATTTGCTGAGCGTTTCACATCCAGCTCTTCTCCGAGATATGTTATTCCGCCTGTTTGGAGTTATATGGAAGGTCATCAAGGGGAGAGTGCTTCCTGAGGTACACACTGCCCACACACAGGATGTTGTTCTCTTCACTTTTTGGCAAGTTAATATATTTATCTTTGCTACTGTTGTTTAGCAAATGCTGTCTGAGAGTGACTATACGATATTCGAAGGCTATCTACCCTGATCACAAGCATCTAACTCCTTTATCTCTTTTTAGAGCCTGACGATATCACTGTTTCTGTGGCGATTTCCAGTTGATGTCTATATCTTGCGGGTTTTAAGGCGGTGAGGTGGCAGAAACGTTAGCACGGCGGGCGAAATGCGTAGCCGTATTTCGTCTGCCGTTACGTTCTGAGTTCAAATTCCACCGAGGTCGACTTTGCTTTTCATCCTTTCGGGGTCGATAAATTAAGTACCAGTTACGCACTGGGGTCGATGTAATCGACTTAATCTGTTTGTCTGTCCTTGTTTGCCCCCTCTGTGTTTAGCCCCTTGTGGGTAGTAAAGAAATATATATCTTGCGGGTTTTAACGTCTATGAAGTGGATTTCTTCTACAGACCAGCCACATATTCCGAATGTTGTAATCAGCAGCAGTGGTACTGAAAATGCATTGTGGAATATTGTCTTCTAAGAAGAGAGTTCCGACTGCCATATTTTTCTAAGTTGGCATAATATTCTCGAGTCACTCCACCCTTATTCACAGTATCTTCGTATGATATGTTTCCCCTAATACCCAGGTATTAGTTACATCAGTAGTAATCTTTGTGTGGGATAGGAGAGATAGTGAGACCGTTGATGCACAGGTTTGGGGTCGCGGTACTGATTTTATCCGTTCCACAATCAAATATTAAAATTTCTTTTGGCCAAATTTAACTCCTACGACAGCTGCAAACCTTGAACGCAGTCTCAGTGGAAACAAATATAATTTTAACCGTTCTGAAATTCAAACTTGATTTTTGAAAACCATTTCATAGAAATATTAAGTTAGTTCAAGTTAAAAAAAAGAAAAAAAAAACAAAAATTTTTCTTCGAGAATGAATCTAATATAAGGAAACTAACTATAACCTCATGTTCCATAGATTTTGTCCGGAAGGAAAGGATTTAACGAAAAAAAAAAAAAAAAATTGCTTCGCAGAGGCGTCTTCATTCCATGAAAAGTCTTTTACTGCCAAAGCATATTTTAAAAGCTAAAGAAATTCAAAAATATCAATTGTTCTCGCTGCTGATCTCATTTTTTAAATGGTTTCTACTTGTTTCAGTCATTAGACTGCGGCCATGCTGGGGCACCACCTTGGGAGATTCGACCTCAGTACTTCTTCTTTAAAGCCTTGTATATGTTCTATCGGTCACTCTGGCCACACCGGTGCTGGTGTGGTTACGTAGACGTAAACACACCAGCACCGGTTGTCAGGCAATGGTGGGGAAAACACTCACACACACAAAAGATGGGCATCATTCAGTTATCGTCTAGCAGATCCACTCACAGGGCTTTGGTCGGCCCGAGGCTTGAGTAGAAAACACTTGCTCGAGGCGTCACGCAGTGGGACTGAACCCGGAACCACGAGGTTGGGAAGCAAGCTTCTTACCACAAAACCACGCCAGAGCCTCATAATTTTCCAGCCATTACCCAGCTTCTTTGGTCTCCATATTTCTACTTCCGTTGCTATGCTTCGTACATGTTGCTGGTCCTACGAACTAAGGATGTTATAGGGTGTTTCAAATTTGTGCCACAGGATGGTGGATCCAGGCAGTATGGAAATACTTTGAGGATATATGCAATTTGTTGGGGTTACATCCCGTAGGGGCTGACTCTGTAAGCCAAGAAGCCATGCAAGAAGCACATATAGAATTTTGAATTTATTAATACATACACCCACCAAGACCCACTCATTTACATATATGCATATACATATATTTATATGTATATATATATATGTATACATATATATAATTACGTATATAAATTATATATAATATATACAGATTATATATACATATACAGTATATGATATATTCCATAAATTACACGCAGACACACACACACACATACACATGCACACCCCCACACGCACACATATATGTACATATATACATATATGCATATATATATGTATGCAATTATATATAAATATGTATATATGCGTATATATATGTATATATATATACATGAATATGTATGTGTATATATATATATAAATATATATATGTATGTATATATACAATAAATATATATGTGCATATATATACATATACATACATATATAACTACATGCATCCACACACACACACACACATGGATACATACATATACATAAACACATAGACACACACACACACACACACACACACACACACACACACACACACACACACACATAGATATATATATATATATATATATATATATGTATCTATGAAGTGATCAGATATTACTGCTGTATTTTGTAGCGGAAATATTAAAATAAGAAGAAAATGGCTAAAATGAGAGATATAGCAATTTTTCTTATCTGCAATTGTGCGCATCCGTTATTAAAGCGGAAGACTTTAATTCCTGATAAGGGAGTCAGCCAGAATCGACCATTCATTTATAGTTGCTAAAGAGCATTACTATCTGGACGTAGAAAATATCGACAACACTCTGCGTGTCTAAGTGTGTCTATGAGCGTGTGTGTATACACGTTCATTTATACAAGTGTCTGTGTATGTAAGTATATGTGAAACGAAAAAGGTACTTTTTACACAGATTTTCGAAATGCGTTTTTGAGAATATATTTTTTATTGTGAAAATTTTTTAAGACAACTGTATTAAAATCTGAAGTTCTTAAATTTACATCTTCAGGCTCCGCAGCAACTTAAAATTTTGAATAATGAGCGAAAAATCAATTTTATAACACGTTTGCCGTTCCTCATTTTATTTTTTACATTCATTATTACGAATCAATTTTCGTTTGAGAAATTTTTTAAAAACAAGAGTGCTAAAATCTCAAGCTCTAAAATTTATATCTTCAAGCTCTACAAAGCACTTGAAATTTCAAAATTATGTGAAATAAATAGACTTTTCGACAAACTTTTTGATGACAAATTCCATTTCGCAGAATTTGAAAAAATCATACAGTTTCAGCTGAAGAATTGGCAGGCAAGCTTCGTTCAAGCCATACAGCTGTTCGCCGACATCTTCAGCAACTTGGAAAGGTTTCAAAACTCGGAAAATGAGTGCCTCATGGTTTGTTTGAAGCCAATCGCAAATCCTCGAGCGGACACCTCTTCACTTCGTTCTCGCGAACTCACCTCGCCGCTTTTGGACAGACTGGTGACTGGTGAGGAATAATGGGTCTTTTATCAAAATGTTAAGCATCGTAGACATTGGCTTAGTGAAGAGGATAAAGGCCCAACCACAACCGAAAAGAGAACTCCATGTGAAAAAGGTTCTTCTCTCTGTTTGCAAAGGAGCCATCCATTTTGATTGCTATCAACTAATGAAACAATCAATGCTCAAATCTACTGTCAGAAATTAGAGTGTTTGAACGCGGCTTTGAAGAAAAAAGGGCCTGCTTTAGGGAATTGAAAGTGAGTGGTGTTTCATCAGGACAATGCAAGACCCATACTGCAAAAATCACGTGACAGAAAATTGAGGAGGAACTTGTCTGGGAGAAAATTGCTCGTCTGTCTTATTCCCCGGACCTCGCTGCTTCAAATTATCATTTGTTCCGTACTTTACAGAATCATTTCGATGGATTAACTCTCGATACAACTGAGGAAGTCGAAACTGACCTTGCAGAGTTCTTCTCTTTGAAACCTAAAGAGGTTTTCACTAATGGGATTAAAAAAGCTAACGAGTAGATGGAAAGATGTCCTAGATAATCATGGAAACTATACTGACGATTAAATCTCATTAAAATATAAGATTTGACCACTTACTTGTTTTCCTTATTTAAAATCCGAACATTACTTATGGGATGACCTGATATACATACGTATGTGTATGTGTGTGTGTGTATGTGTACATATAAATTTGTTGTGCAATACATGGATTCATAGAATCGTGTGGTTACCATAGAAAGCTCTGCTAGCGGACTCGGCTGCGAGACCACATAATAGTTCAATACAGAGGAGCATCTGCAGAGTTTCATGTAGCTAAAATCCAGGAGATCCGCTCAATGAAACTATTTCATGTATATGTAAGCCATAAAAAGGTATCAGAGGTAAATATATTAGTAGCAGTCATATTAATGCAGAAATATAAGCATTATCTATTATACGCTGAAATTATTATATGAAGAAGGATGCGAAACGGCCGTAATCCGAAGGATGACAAGTAGTTAAATAAATACATTCGCATTTGATACTTCCTGACTTTTTATGGTTTATTTATATCAATATCTATCTATCTATCTATCTATCTATCTATCTATCTATCTATCTATCTATCTATCTATCTATCTATCTATCTATCTATCTATCTATCTATCATCTATCTATCTATCTATCTATCTATCTATCTATCTGTCTGTCTGTCTGTCTGTCTGTCTGTCTGTCTGTCTGTCTGTCTGTATGTATATATGTATGTATGTATGTATAATTAATATAACGTGCATAAAGTATGTGTGTCGTTGAAAAGCGAAGAACTTCGGTTTTCTTCTACGGAAAATGTATGTAACAGACGCATTGCATTAAAAGATGCAATATTCTTCAGCGCCTGGCGTAAAGAAATCACCTCAGAAACAGCCAAAGAGCAACAGATAAGTATTTCCCCGTTGTTGTGGTTTCTCAGTGTAACATACTCCAGTCAT